>NC_057801.1:226331228-226391325 GCF_018294505.1 Triticum aestivum | reverse complement strand
CCCCCCCCCCCCGGGCCAGTGCTCCTCCGGGTGCTGGTCCAAACCGAGCGATGTCCGGCGCCCCCTGGGCAACCAGGGTCTATGCCAACCCGTCGTCTTGCTCATCCGGTGTGCCGTGAGAACGAGATATGTGCAGCTCCTATCGGGATTTGTTGGCACATCGGGCGGCTTTGCTGGTCTTGTTTTACCATTGTCGAAATGTCTTGTAAACCGGGATTCCGAGACTGATCGGGTCTTCCTGGGAGAAGGTCTATTCCTTCGTTGATCGCGAGAGCTTGTCATGGGCTAAGTTGGGACACCCCTGCAGGGTATAAACTTTCGAGAGCCATGCCCGCGATTATGTGGCAGATGGGAATTTGTTAATGTCCGGTTGTAGACAACTTGACACAAGATCCGAATTAAAACGCATCAACCGCGTGTGTAACCGTGATGGTCTCTTCTCGGCGGAGTCCGGGAAGTGAACACGGTGTTGGAGTTATGTTTGACGTAAGTAGTTTCAGGATCACTTCTTGATCGCTACTAGCTTCACGACCGTGCCTTGCTTCTCTTCTCGCTCTCTTTTGCAATTGTAGCCACCATATATGCTAGTCGCTTGCTAAAGCTCCACCTCATTACTCCATCCTTCCTATAAGCTTAAATAGTCTTGATCTCGCGGGTGCGAGATTGCTGAGTCCCCGTGGCTCACAGATACTTCCAAAACCAGTTTGCAGGTGCCTATGTTACCGAGCAGGTGACGCAACCAAGCTCAAGGAGGAGCTCGATGAAGATCTTGCCCTTTGTGTTGTTTCGTTCTAGTTGATCAGTAGTGGAGCCCAGTTGGGGTCGATCGGGGACCTTTGTCGCATTTGGGGTTCTTCTTTTATTTTGGTTCCGTAATCGGACCTTGATTGTATCTGGATGATGTAATGCTTTACTCATGTAATTGTGTGAAGTGGCGATTGTAAGCCAACTATGTATCTCTTCCCTTATGTATTACATGGGTTGTGTGAAGATTACCTCCCTTGCGACATTCCTTACAATGCGGTTATGCCTCTAAGTCGTGCTTCGACACGTGGGAGATATAGCCGCATCGAGGGCGTTACAGTGTTCATGGGGAGGCAACGGAATGCGTCGTGTTCATCGGGAGGCAACGGAACGCGTGGGAGCCAACCGGCTTGGACGGAACAGGCAATGGAAACGAGGCCTGGCGTACCGCAGAACGGAGGAAACGGACCTCCTACGGTCCAAACGGGGGTCCTGTTGATCGGGAGGGGTGTGGCGTACCGCAAAAAGGACGAAACGGACCTCCTATGGTCGAAATGGGGGTCCTATTGATTGGGAGGGGTATGGCGTACCGCAAAACGGATGAAACGGACCTCCTACGGTTGAAACGGGGGTCTTGTTCATCGGGAGGGGTGTGGCGTACCGCAAAACGGGACTCCACGGGATACTGTTCATCTCCACCGTCGACCTCCTCCAGCCTCCACGGGCTACCGTCGACCTCCTCCAGCCTCCACGGGCTCCTGTTCATCTAGCCTCCACCGTGCGCTACTCAACCGGCTACTGTTCAACCACCCCTCCATGGGCACCCGTCCACCGTCTACTGTTCATCCAGCCCTCCACACCACGGAGTCCTGTTCAACCACCCCTCCACGCACCCCTCCACCCTCTACTGTTCATCCAGCCCTCCACACCACGGGTTCCTGTTCATCCAGAGGCAACACCACCGCTCACTGTTCATCCACCCCCCCCCGCAACACTCACTGTTCATCCCAGAGGCAGCATCGATCGGCTTCAGTTAGCAGCAGTAGCGAAGGAATCGCTCCATCGGGTTCAGTTAACAGCCATCGATCGATCGCTCGGGTTCAGTAACGCGTAGCCTGCAGTGCAATCGCTCGGGTTCAGTTAGAGCGCAACACCTCGCTCGGCTTCAGTTAGAGCCAACACCTTGCACACACGCGCGTACTTGTACGAGAGAAACGCGCATCGCTCTGCCCCCGACCTCCCACCGTAACCGGCAACTCCCCGAAATTTTCCTCCCCCTCGCTTCTACCATGGTTTTTTCTGTCATGGACGGCCCAAAGAATGTCATGCAGCTGCGTCTCCGGTCCGCCTAGGACGAAAAGCCCATTTTCTGTCATGATTTTTTGTCATAGAAGTAGGAGCCCACCACATCTATGATGATACTAGGTTTTGACACAATTATCGTCATAGAAGTGTCATATGTATGATAGAAAAAAATTTCGTTCGACCCAAAATGTCACGGATGTGTTTTTTTTGTAGTGCTACCATTAGTTATTCCAAGCATGCCAGGCAACAACCAAAGCTTCAACGTCGACCCCTACATGCGTTACATCTTCGGCGAGGAGAACGAGCCAGAGCAGGTCGGGGAGCAAGAGCTTCATCCGCCGGTGCATGAACCATGGCCCATCAAAAGCGATATCGGCATGACAGCCCTTGGGCGCACAATCGACATATTGCAGAGGAGGTGTGATGACCCACTAGTATATGGGGTCAATTATAGCCTTTCCGATAAGTAAGAGTGTCGAACCCAACGAGGAGCAGAAGGAAAAGACAAGTGGTTTTCAGCAAGGTAATGTTTGTAAGTGCTAAAATTGTGAGTAGCGGAGTCGTTTGATAGCAAGATAATTTGTATCGAGAAAGTAACGATAGTAGTAGTAAAAGTGCAGCAAGGTAGCCCAATCCTTTTGAGGCAAAGGATAGGCCAAAACAGTCTCTTATGATAAGCAAAATGTTCTCGAGGGTACACGGGAATTCCATCTAGTCACTTTCATCATGTTGGCTTAATTCGTGTTCGGTACTTTGATAATTTGATATGTGGGTGGACCGGTGCTTAGGTGCTGTTCTTACTTGAACAAACCCTACTTATGATTAACCCTCCCACAAGCATCCGCAACTACGAGAAAAAGTATTAAGAATAAATTCTAACCATAGCATTAAACTTTTGGATCCAATCGGTCCCTTACGGAATAGCGCATAAACTGGGGTTTAAGCTTCTGTCACTCTCACAACCCACCATCTAATAACTACTCCAGAATGCATTCCCCTATGCCCAAATATGGTGAAGTGTCATGTAGTCGACGTTTTCACATGACACAACTAAGAGAATGGCAACATACATATCATCAAAATATCAAACACATATCAAGTTCACATGATTACTTGCAACATGATTTCTCCCGTGACCTCAAAACGAAAGTAACTACTCACAAGTGATAATCATGCTCAAGATCAGAGGGGTATTAAATAGCATAATGGATCTGAACATATAATCTTCCACCAAATAAACCATATAGTAATCAACTACAAGATGTAATCAACACTACTAGTCACCCACAAACACCACTCTATAGTTTTGATACAAAGATTGAACAAAAGAGATGAACTAGGGTTTGAGAGGAGTTGGTGCTATTCAAGATGTTGATGGAGATATCCCTCCCCAAGATGGGAGAGTTGTTGGTGATGATGATGACGATGATTTCCCCCTCCAGGAGGGAAGTTCCCCCGGCGGAATCGCTCCGCCAGAGGGCAAAAGTGCACCTGCCCCAGTTACGCCTCGAGGCAGCAGTGCTTCGCCCCGAATGTCCTCTCCTTATTTTTTCTAGGTCAAAATGACTTATATACCAGAAGATGGGCACTAGAGGTGGGCCGAGGAGGGCAGCACCCACCAGGGCTCGCCTGGGCCTCCTGGCGTGCCCAGGTGGGTTCTGCTCACCTGGTGGCCCCCTTCTGGTACTTATTGGCTCCAATAATTCTTAAATATTCCATAAAATATCCTCGGGAAGTTTCAGCTCATTTGGAGTTGTGCGGAATAGGTAGCCTGACGTAGCTTTTTTAGGTCCAGATTTGCAGATGCCAGAATTCTCCCCCTTTGTGCATACCTTGCATATTATGAGAGAAAAGGCATTACAAATACTCTAAAAAGCATTATTATACAATAAAAGAACATAAATAACAGTAGGAAACATGATGCAAAATGGACATATCAACTCCCCCAATCTTAGACCTCGCTTATCCTCAAGCGAAAACCGAAATCGAAAAACATGTCCACATGCTTAGAGAGGGAGGTGTCGACAAAAACAAAAATACAGACATAGCAACATCATGTGACTTATTATAACGGCAACAAACTTTAACATAATACTTTTATCATAGAACTTTTATCATAGACTTCTCATGAACAAGTGACAATTCATCACAACATTGAAGTATAAAGCATAAACTCTATTGGAAACCAACAAACTATGTTCTCGGTCAACTTTGCAACTACAATTCATCATGTTTTCATGAAGGGTCACGTATCAGAGTCTTTAGGCAAGTCCACATACTCAACCATCATTTAGTCTTTTATAATGGCTAACACTCACCGTGTACACATGAGCAAAACGTTTCAACCGGACACATAGAAAGATAGGGGCTTATAGTTTCGCCTCCCAACACACTCACCTCAAGGGTGATGTCAACAATAATAACTCATGCTATCCATATTCAACTGGATATATGTGCCTAGATCTTTTCTCACCGCATGATTCTTGCCAAAGGAGAAAAATAAAAGGAATAGAAAGAAAAACTTTGACTCTTGCATTAAAGTAAATACATGAAAGTAAAATATAGGCCCTTCGCAGAGGGAAGCAGAGGTTGCGATGCGCTTTTTGTTTGTATGCTCAACCCCTTAGTGCAAGAGAACGTCACATTATATTTCCACTTGTGATGGCAACCTTTATTATGCAGTCTGTCGCTTTTATTCTCCACCATCACAAGTTCGTACAACGCTCAATTTTCCCATACACTAAATGATCTCACATTTTTATAAGCAATTTTTATTGCCATTTTTGCACCGACGACAACTTACTTGAAGGATCTTACTCAATCCATAGGTAGGTATGGTGGACTCTTAAACAAGATAGAGTTTAAGGGTTTTGGATGCACAAGTAGTATCTCTACTTAGTGTCGAGTTTTGGCAAGCAAAGATAGGGGCAAGCACCACATGTTGAAGGATCTATGACAATATAACTTCTATGTGAATATGAACAAACATAAATCTTAAGTTGTCTTCCTTGTCCAACATCAAAATTTTTGGCATATATTATTTTGATGGGTGCCCACAATCATAAAAGATTTCCATGATAGTATATTTATATGTGAATCTTCTCTTCCCTTATTAATTCTTTCATTAGTTGCATCATTGACCAATGCTATGTTTGTCAATCTGCAATAAAATTTTCTACTTATACTTTTCCTTGTGTAATGTCATCACTTACCATAAGATTAGCGTATGATCTTTTTCTTTTATTTCCTTTCTTTTTATTGCAGCAAGAAATTAAAGAAGGCAAAACTCAAACTAAACTTTATTATATATGTCGCACACGATTACAAGGATTGATCACTAAGCAAACTCACAAAAAGAAAGGATCGAACTAAACTTTTATTCATCTAATAGCAAAAGATAAGCATGGATCGAACTAAGAAAGTAAAGGCAAAAGATAGTGGAGATGATACGATACCGGGGCACCTCCCCCAATCTTGGCGGAAGCCAAGGGGAGTGCCATTACCCAATACTCAGTTTTCTTTTGGTGGTGAAGAAGAAGGTGGTGGTGATGAAGTAGAATCTTTCTTGTCCTCGGGTTTCCACAGTAGAGGCTCACCATCATAAGAGGAGGAGTGAGTCTCCCGCATCCTGCAACTGGCAGCCAAATTCATACCTTTAAACCTTGCCTAATATTCAAAGACTTGGCTTTGAAGGTCGCGGCTCTGGCTATGGAGGAAGTTGATTTGCTCATTGAGGGAGGAGATGATGTCCTTTGTGGTCTTGCCATCCACCTTGAGATCACCAGTGTAGTCCACGATCATGAGGTGACTGGCACTAAGTCCATGTTCCACCATCCCCTTGCACTTGAAGATGTCCTGCTCCATAGCTTCAAGCTTGGCCTCCACGGATCCAGTCCCCTTGGGTCCTTGCACATCACAGATGTGCAGCACCCCATCGCGCATCTGGATAGCTTGAGGGTGCTGAATCACCTCCCGCAAATATGGGTTGATGATGTTGTCAAAGAACTTGTCCTTGGAGGAGCTTCAAGCGGGGCCATGCTAGATTGGATCTGGCAAAAAACTGCAAGAAAAGAAAACAGGAGATTTCTCCGCGATACGGAGGTCAACAGGTTCGGGAGGTATATATAGATTTTTTTATCTTGGGAAACAAGCAGAACAGAAGAAAAACGGAGTCCGAAAAGTACCCGAGGTGGGCACAACCCACCTGGGCGCGCCAGGCATGCCTGGTGCGCCTTGTTGTATCGTGCCCATTGGGGTCACTTTCTTGGAAGTTTCTTATTTTCCTAATTTTCTAAATATTCCAAAACTGACAAAAACTATTTTTGTGGATTTGTCGGAGTCCGTTTACTTACCGTATCATGTACCTCCCTTTTTTCATGATTCTAGGGTGTTCTGAAAGGTTTCCTTTATGTGTTCTTCCGGTATCAAAGTTTGAATAATATTGCTTTCAGCATTAATGGGCGTACCTGAGATATAGTGTTTTATTCATTACCCATTGACAACCTTCGGGTTAGTACCCTCGGCATTATTTATTTTGATAGATCCAGATTGATAGACCTCCTCGGTGACATAGGGTCCTTCCCATTTGGAGAGGAGTTTTCCTGCAAAGAATCTGAAAGGAGAGTTGTACAAAAGAACATATTCTCCAACTTTGAACTGACGCTTTTGGATTCTTTTGTCATGCCATCTTTTAAATTTTTCTTTGAATAAATTTGCATTTTCATAAGCCTGGGTTCTCCATTCATCTAATGAGCTAATATCAAATAACCTATTTTCACCAGCAAGTTTGAAATCATAATTGAGTTCTTTTATTGCCTAATATGCTTTATGTTCTAACTCAAGAGGCAAATGACAAGCTTTTCCATAAACCATTTTATATGGAGACATACCCATAGGATTTTTATATGCTATTCTATAAGCCCAAAGTGCATCATCTAATTTCTTAGACCAATTCTTCCGAGACCTATTGACAGTCTTTTGTAAGATTAGCTTTATTTCTCTATTGCTAACTTCAACTTGAGCACTAGACTAAGGATGATATGGTGATGCAATTCTATGGTTAACATCATACTTAGAAAGCATTTTGCGGAAAGCAAAGGAATAAAGTGTGAACCTCCATCGGTCATTAAATATCTAGGAACTGCGAACCTTGGGAAAAGAACTTCCTTAAGCATTTTAGTAGAGGTGTTGTGATCGATACTACTGGGTGGAATAACTTCTACCCACTTAGTAACATAATCAACAACAACCAAAATATGTGTATACCTGTTAGAGGAAGGAAAAGGTCCCATGAAATAAAATCCCCAAACATCAAATGGTTCAATAGCAAGTGAATAATTCATAGGCATTTCTTGACGCTTATCGATATTACCTATTCTTTGGCATTCATCACAAGACAAGACAAACTTACATGCATCTTTGAAGAGAGTAGGCCAATAAAAACCAGATTGCAATACCTTATGAGCGGTTCTGTCTCCCGTGTGATGTCCTCCATAAGCTTCAGAGTGACATGTCCGTAGGATTTGTTCCTGTTCATCCTCAGTTACACAACGTCTAATAATACCATCTACTCCTTCTTTATAAAGATGTGGGTCATCCCAAAATTAATGTCTTAAATCATAGAAGAATTTTTTCTTTTGTTGGTATATGAAGCTATGTGGTATGTATTTAGCAACAATGTAATTAGCATAGTCAGCATACCAAGGTGTACTGTGAGCAACATGTATTGCAGCTAGTTGTTCATGAGGAAAGCTATAATTAATAGGTTGTGGGTTATCAAGAATATTTTCAAGCCTAGACAAGTTATCAACTATGGGGTTCTCTGCTCCTTTCCTATCAGTGATATGCAAATCAAATTCTTGTAGCAGAAGAACCAACCTAATGAACTAGGTTTAGCATCTTTCATTTACATAAGATATTTTATAGTAGCATGATCGGTGTGAACAGTCACTTTAGAATCAACAATGTAAGATCTGAATTTATCACAAGCAAACACCACTGCTAAGAATTCTTTTTCAGTAGTAGCATAATTTCGTTGAGCATTGTCTAGAGTTTTACTAGCATAATGAATAACATTCAATATTTTATCAACTCTTTGTCCTAGAACATCACCAACATCATAATCACTAGCATCACACATAATCTCGAAAGGCAAGTTCCAATCAGGTGGTTGAACAATAGGTGCAGTAATTAAGGCTTTGTTTAGTGTTTCAAAGGCTTCTAAACAATCATCATCAAACACAAAGGGAATATCCTTTTGCAAAAGATTCATAAGAGGCCTAGAAATTTTAGAAAAGTCTTTGATAAACCTCCTATAAAACCAACATGACCAAGGAAACTACGAATACCTTTAATATCTTTAGGACATGGCATTTTCTCAATTGCATCAACCTTGGCTTTGTCCACCTCAATGCCTCTCTTAGAAATTTTGCGGCCCAAAACAATACCTTCGTTAACCATAAAGTGGCACTTCTCCCATTCAAGACAAGATTTGTTTGCTCACATCTCTGCAGAACTCGATCAAGATTGCTTAAACAATCATTAAAAGACTTCCCATAAGCGGAAAAGTCATCCATGAAAACCTCAACAATCTTTTCACAAAAATGAGAGAATATAGCAGTCATACATCTTTGAAAGGTAGTAGGTGCATTGCATAGACCAAAAGGCATACGTCTATAAGCAAATGTTCCAAAAGGACAAGTAAAAGTGGTATTTTCTTGATTAGGTTGTAAAACAGGTATTTGTGAAAAGCCAGAATATCCATCAAGAAAGCAAAAATTTGTGTGCTTAGATAATCTTTCTAACATTTGATCAATAAAAGGCAGAGGGTAATGATCTTTTCTAGTTGCTTTGTTTAATTTTCTATAATCAATTACCATTCTATAGCCTGTAACTATTCTTTGTGGAATGAGCTCATTCTTATCATTAGGAACAACAACAATATCTCTCTTCTTAGGGACACAATGAACAAGACTTAACCATCTACTATCAGCTATATGGTAGATTATACCTGTTCCAGAAGTTTCAATATTTCCGTTCTTACCACTTCTTTCATCTTCGGATTTAACCAACGTTGGTGATCGACAACGGGTTTAGCATCAGGTTCCATATTAATCTTGTGCTGCCTGAATATAAGAGAGCTTAGAGTCCCTGAGTAAAGATCGAAGAGTAAAAGATCCTAATACCACCCAATGGCGACGTGGGCCCATAGGCCACACAGCCATGTTAGTAAAGGTTTTGCAATCACTAGAATCAACTTCGGCCAAGGAGTTGGAAAGGGGATTCCTACCGGCAGTCGGCTCTGATACCAACTTGTGACGCCCCCGATTCAATCGTACACTAATCATGCACGCAAACGTGTACGATCAAGATCAGGGACTCACGGGAAGATATCACAACACAACTCTAAAAACATAAATAAGTCATACAAGCATCATAATACAAGCCAGGGGCCTTGAGGGCTCGAATACAAGTGCTCGATCATAGACGAGTCAGCGGAAGCAACAATATCTGAGTACAGACATAAGTTAAACAAGTTTGCCTTAAGAAGGCTAACACAAACTGGGATGCAGATCGAAAGAGGCGCAGGCCTCCTGCCTGGGATCCTCCTAACTACTCCTGGTCGTCGTCAGCGGGCTGCACGTAGTAGTAGGCACCTCTAGTGTAGTAGTCGTCATCGACGGTGGCGTCTGGCTCCTGGACTCCAGCATCTGGTTGCGACAACCAGAAAGAAAGGAAAGGGGGGAAAAGGGGGGAGAAAGCAACCGTGAGTACTCATCCAAAGTACTCGCAAGCAAGGAGCTACACTACATATGCATGGGTATATGTGTAAAGGGCCATATCAGTGGACTGAACTGCAGAATGCCAGAATAGAATAAGAGGGGGATAGCTAATCCTGTCGAAGACTACGCTTCTGGCAGCCTCCGTCTTGCAGCATGTAGAAGAGAGTAGATTGAAGTCCTCCAAGTAGCATCTCCAAGTAGCATCTCCAGTAGCATCGCATAGCATAATCCTACCCGGCGATCCTCCCCTTGTTGCCCTGTGGAAAAGCGATCACCGGGTTGTCTGTGGAACTTGTCTGGGTGTGTTTTATTAAGTATCCGGTTCTAGTTGTCATAAGGTCAAGGTACAACTCTGGGTCGTCCTTTTACCGGGGACACGGCTATTCGAATAGATAAACTTCCCTGCAGGGGTGCACCACATAACCCAACACGCTCGATCCCATTTGGCCGGACACACTTTCCTGGGTCATGCCCGGCCTCGGAAGATCAACACGTCGCAGCCCCACCTAGGCCTAACAGAGAGGTCAGCACGCCGGTCTAACTCCTATGGCGCAGGGGTCTGGGCCCATCGCCCATTGCACACCTGCACGTTGCGAGGGCGGCCGAAAGTAGAACTAGCCCCCTTAATACAAGAGCAGGCTTACGTTCCAATCCGGCGCGCGCCGCTCAGTCGCTGACGTCTAGAAGGCTTCGGCTGATACCACGACGTCGGGATACCCATAACTACTCCCGCGTAGATGGTTAGTGCGTATAGACCAAATGGCCAGACTCAGATCAAATACCAAGATCTCGTTAAGCGTGTTATTATGAAGCAACCGCGGATGCCGACCAGGGCCAGGCCCACCTGTCTCCTAGGTGGTCTCAACCTGCCCTGTCGCTCCGCCACAAAGTAACAGTCGGGGGCCGTCGGGAACCCAGGCCCACCTCTACCGGGATGGAGCCACCTGTCCTTTCAGCCCCCAGATCGGGATCACTTGCGGGTACTCAACGAGCTGACCCGACTTTAGTCACCATCGGTATAATATGTATGTATGTATAGTATATACCCGTGATCACCTCCCGAGTGATCACGGCCCAATAGTATAGCAAGGCAGACTGACAAGAATGTAGGGCCAATGATGATAAACTAGCATCCTATACTAAGCATTTAGGATTGCAGGTAAGGTATCAACAGATGTAGCAACAATGTCAGGCTATGCATCAGAATAGGATCAACGGAAAGCAGTAACATGCTACACTACTCTAATGCAAGCAGTATAGAGGAGAATAGGTGATATCTGGTGATCAAGGGGGGGGGGGCTTGCCTGGTTGCTCTGGCAAGAGAGAGGGGTCCTTAACTCCGTAGTCGAACTGGGCAGCAACAACGTCGGTCTCGTAATCTATCAGAGAGAAGAGGGGGGAAGAAACAATGAATACCATGCAAACGAGATGCATATCGATGCATGACAAGACAAGTAACGATGCTAGGTGTGCCCAATTGCGGTAGTAGGTGATACCGACGAAGGGGGAAAACATCCGGGAAAGTATTCCCGGTGTTTCGCATTTTCGGACCGGTGAACCGGAGGGGGAAAGTTGCGTGTTTGCTATGCTAGGGATGTGTGACGGATGAACGGGCTGCGTATCCGGATTCGTCTCGTCGTTCTGAGCAACTTTCTTGTACAAAGTATTTTCATCCGAGTTACGGATTATTTTATATTAATCTCCAAAGTTTTATTTCATTTTCAGCAATTAACATATTAATTAAATCGAAAAGCATTTATGATGTCACCATGATGATGTCAGCAGTCAAAGTTGACTGTTGACCAGTCAACTGACTCATGGGTCCCATTTGTCATGGACCTAGATTAACTAATCATGGTTAATAAGTTTAATTACTTGGTTAGATTAACTAAACAGAATTAATTAATTAATTAATTAATAATCAGTCTTTATTAAATTCATTTTTCTTAACTTTCAGGGAGTGGGCCCCCGCTGTCATTGGCCTATAGGGCCTAAGTGGGCGCTGGCATAGGCGGGTTACAGGAGCTCGGGCATCGGGCGCTAGCGCCCAGCCTGTTTGCGAACAGAGGCGCGCGCCGGCGCGAACGCCAGCGGGCAGGGGCCGCACACGGGGCCGACGAGGACGACGGAGCGCGGCGAGTGAAGAGGTTGGGGGCCAGGGCGGGTTGTGGCGATGGAGTGGTGGCAAGGCGACTGCAGCAGGGGAGGCAAGCAGCGCGGCGCAGGGGCCAGGGCGGCGCGTTGGGGCCGGCCATGGCGTGACCAACAGTGGGTGCGGGAGGTGCGGCAGCGACGGCCAGGGTGGATGGGCTCGTCTGCTTCCTGTCAGTGCCAGGAGCACACCGGAAACACCGGTTCGGGCAGAGGAGCACGGGGTGCTCGACCCCCGTCGGCCATGGCGGACGGTGAAGTTCAGTGCTCGCGGACGCCGGTGATACGGCATGAATCCGAGGGGGAAGCAGAGGGGAAAGGAAGAGGGGCTCACAGTGAGCATGCAGGTGTGCGAGAGCGGGCTCGGGGAGGGCTTGCCGGAGCGAATCGATGGCGGCGATGCAGGCGGCCGCAGGTTGATGACGACAGCGTTGGGGACGATGCAGGGGTTCTCGGCTCGGTCCAGTCAGTGCAGGTGAAGCAGCAGTCGCCAGAGAAGCTCGGGGACACGTCGGGGAGATGAACGGGGCACGGTAGCCGCGAGCTTCACGGTGGCACGGCCATGGCGACGCTCGGGCTTGCGGGAGAGGAGAGGGACGAGGCTAGAAGGCTCCGGCGTGGGCGACGGGGACGAGGGCGTCAAGCACGGCATTGGCGCCAGGCGCCCTGGTCACGGTGCAGTGGCGATGGCAACGGGCGCTGGGGCGGCGGCGTCCAGATCGGGATGGAGGGGAGTGGGGGGAAGTGGTGTCGGTGGGGGGTTAGGGTTTGGTCGCCCACATGGGTTATAGGCAAGGGGTAAGTGGGCTAACCTGGCAGGCCACTGGCTGGGCTGAGGCCCAATTGGCCTGGGGGTTTTCTGTTTTTTTTTGTGTTGGTTTGTTTTCTGTTTTGTATTTTCTTTCTGTTATTTATTTTCTATACCGTTTTATTTCATTTTAAATCTTTTAGGCATTTTCTAAAATATGTTTGTTGCACTACAATTACCCTTGTAATATTCGGCAACCACCGAACATTTTTGTTTCAATTTTTTTTTTAAATTCTTGTTGACATTAATTTGAATTTGAATTTTGAAATGGTTTCGAATTCATGCAAGATCACCAACAGTAACCGAGGTGACGTGGCATGGTTAACGCAGGATTACCATAGCCTAATTACCCGGGCGTCACAATTCTCCTCCACTACAAGAAATCTCGTCCCGAGATTTAAGAGGGGGGCTAAGGGGGAAAGATCTTGTTATGAAAGTTCTAACGAATCTTCTCAGTTTTGGTTGCTCTTCTCGAAGAGGTCGATCCATTACATTGGTGTCTTCAGTCCTCTGCTTCAATGCATCATGATGAAATTGTCGTCCTTTCTTCAGGATCTCCATCGTTCTTACGAAAGAATAAGGGGGGTATTCCGGGAGAACGAACCTCTACAAGGTTGACTATCTGGTCGATATCATCGGGGAAGGTGGCAAAACGTAACTCTCGAATTGAAACTTAAGAAAATATTGAGTGCAAAGTAATGAGGTTTCATGGGAAGTTTCGAGCGAGCAGGCAACCGTTTGATGCCTGAAACAGGGCATGAAAGGGGCTCAAAGCAATCGGGAATAAGTATTGTGTCCGGTAACAGATTTGATGATCTCTCGGAGGATGGCTCGTGAATTACATACGAGGCCACACGCGAGGAACAACCTTGGGAATAGGGGGTGCAGGAGAGTCAGGTTTCGATCCTGTGGAACTGTGGGTTATGGGCCCACCATGTGGTTCGAAAGTAGGAAGGACGCCGACATATTGCACGGTCCTGGTAGCAAGGCATGGCAGAGGATAGCATGTCAGTTATGTTGGCAACAACGTTGGTACCAAGGGCGAGGGACGAAGAGAACCATTTTCCTGCTCGTTGAACGAGGCGGACCAATAGGCAAGGTTCTCATTCATCGGGGGTTACCAGGATGTCGTCAGCAATAGTAACAGGGTCACACTGACAGAGTTGTAAACCGAGGTGCCTACCTAAGCAGGAGAATATTACTGCTTAGATCATATAGATCACAAGAAACGTTAACCCAACAAATGGAAAGAAAAATATGATTATCGGATTAAACAGAACAATGGAATGGAAAATGTGTTTAAACACATATTTCAGGGGTATTTCCTTCCCAAGGACAAACAAACCATGATATCCATGACAGGATATAACGTATAAAACCATTTAGGTTAGGAGAGAGGAAGTTCATGACATTACCCAAACAACGGTGTTTGGATAATCGAGCAGGAACATTTAGCATTGGGCTTCAAATGTTTTTGTTGAAAATCGGAGTACCATGGACATGCTTCGAGATAGCACTAACATGGTTTGCAAGAAAATGTCAGACTTTGTATTCACAAAGGATCCATCAGGAACATCTTATAGAATAAGTCTTATAATTTCCTTATGGAAGAATGGCTAACCTTGCCGAAAAGAGGGGGGTATTATAACATTGGGTTCCCCAGCCAGGTGTGCTAGGCATGACATCACCTTACCGGGTCTTATAAAGACCAATGTTAAAACTCCTGGAAATATGTTCAAACCATCATATCTGACCCGAGATTTAGATCTGATTGGTGTCAGGATACCTCAGACTTAGGATGTCTGAGAAGAAAAGGTGCAATACAAATTCGATGAAATGAGATTGCAAGATTCTCGGGAAATGAACTATGGGAACGGGTTCCTAAAACAATAGTTCATCATCACACCAAGGAGGGGATGAGGAGGTGGCTGATGGACTCAGCAAAAATTCATTGAGATTTCCAAAAAGATGGGTTCCCACAATTATGCGGACAAGTAGATAACATTTGTCAGATCTGATGATATAATGATGTATGCTCGAGGGAAACACACACAATTAAACATTGGTTGAAAGGTGCACCCGAAATATGGGCTTAGGTAGCATGATCAATTTTAGAATGGCGATTCAATAACCAAAAGACTTAGAATGGAGTTATTGACCATTCACTTCAAAGCAATAGGGTTGCTAGGAATTTTGAATTCACACATCATAGTTCAATTGTCGGTATTCCGGTTAGAAACAACATGGGGACCAAGAAAGAAGGTGATGGAGAGAAGTATCACTATTTCAAGAATTCTTAAGAGGTGGAGCAATCCTCACAACATTCTTGATAGAAAAGACAGTAATACTTCAAGGCAGAACACAACATTAGCTGGAGAGCAGGTTGTATCATAATGTGGATAAGCTTGCGATGAAAGGAAGTCAAGGGTGTTGTCGATGATAATAAAAATCATTGAGGGCAAGGAGGGTATTTCTCATCATGAACACATTTAACATCTTGGAAGAAGTGAAAGTGTTGAAGGTGATCCGACACAATTGTCGAGAGATTTCATGAAGGTGTAATTGATCGGCAATGACAACAAGTCAAAGGAATGATGAAGCGAAAGGTTATTGAAACCACTAGTACAATACAAACTTGAAATCAAAGATTGTTGTTCAAGGCGAAATGATATGCCGAGGACGATCGCCGTAAGCTTAGCTATCGTAGAAAGTTGTGCTCCGGGAATAAGGACCAGGTAGCACGGTTAAAATTTAGCATGATAACGATATAGCCGATCGGGCTAGGAAAGACTTGATGGAGTATTAAAATTCTCAACAACAAATTACTGGGAGTACTGAATCTCAGTGTTGATTTGATTCACAACCCGGTGTTTTCGGTTGACGACAACCTAGAACCCGTGGAGTGACTATGACGGGGAAAGGTATTACTTCATCAGAAATTCATAAGATGAAGTGCAATGGGTTGATATCCTTGAGATACCAGGGGGTAATACTCGAAGGTAGAACATGATAGAAGTAGAACCGGGTTATTGACCTATGACAGTAGGTACTTCAACATTGCCAAAAATAGACGATGCACTGGAATGAATTCTCATCAGATATATCAAATCAGGACAGCATGGTCGGAACCATGATTGCAAAGGATCAATTCACAGATATAAGATGAACTTATACCAAGGGAATACTTAATTTAAGAGAAGCTTTCATGATAAGTTCTACATCATGTCCATGGCATGAACACAAAGTCCAAGGTCAACTCCAACTTCTCCAATGCATGACCATTCATTCACTGCTCTAGATAAAAATGATATTAGTTGTTGAAAGTTTTACCTGGTGCAATACCAGATAAGTATGACCCGTGAAATCTTTCGGGTTCACACGGATTAGGGAACGCGTAGGTTCAACCCACCAGGGCATCTTAGGAATATATACTACAAACTTCGATAGTAATTAACACAAGCTCGATAGCAGAGCATGGTTGACAAAGCAGAGGATACAATTTACCGAATGCGGTATATATCCTAGGAAAGGCTCAAGGTTATTGAATATGAAGGACATTGTCGGATAAAATCCAACAAAGGATCTGGGGTGAGTATCGACACACAACCAGAGGAAGAAGCAAGGCAAAGACATTGGATTATAGAAACAACTGAATAACTTAGAGCTCAATTGCTAAGGAATTATGATTTACAAAGCGAAGGATCAGAAGCAGACGCTCTGATCAAGGAGGGATAAGTTCAATAGACTTAGGGGCACAATCAACGACAATTTAATTGGTGAGAACCAGCTCATGATTAAAACGACGTCTGAGCCGGAAGGATGAATTCTAGGATCTGTTTGAGGATTGCGAGCATTCGCAACAAATCGAATCAACGGACTCAAAATGACAATGACAATGGATGTCAAGAAGATTACTAGACTTATGGGATTAACCATAATGCAAGCAATCAAGAATTTCGAGAGCAATAAGATGCTCAAGATTTTGGGAAGATCGAATGATATTTCGAGGATTGGTGACATACATGAATCAACTAGGGATGAGTGGATACTCGATAAGTGCGAGAAATTATCCGTAGTGGTATTCGTGTAGCAAAGAACTGCAAGGCAGTAAGCATAAAGAATTCTCGGAATATCGAAGAGTATTTCAGGACATCTTGTAATAACAAGAGAAACTGGGGATGACAATATGAACGATAGGTTTAAGTAGTTATCCAGAGGGATTTATCGATGGAAGTGAATTGCAAAAGCGATGACACATAGTCTCGAGAGCACATCGTAGAGTATCTTCGGAATCTTCTGGTGCAGCAGGCGGTCATCGGTAACAAGGGGCTCTCCGGGAGAAAGTAATTGCGAGAACCTAAAGTTACTTTTGTTTTTAGCAAAATCATTTAACCCGAATAGAAGAGAGCTCAGAGTCCCAGAGTAAAGATCGAAGAGTAAAAGATCCTAATACCACCCAATGGCGATGTGGGCTCATAGGCCACACAGCCATGTTAGTAAAGGTTTTGCAATCACTAGACTCAACTTCGGCCAAGGAGTTGGAAAGGGGATTCCTATAGGCAGTCGGCTCTGATACCAACTTGTGACGCCCCCGATTCAATCGTACACTAATCATGCACGCAAACGTGTACGATCAAGATCAGGGACTCACGGGAAGATATCACAACACAACTCTAAAAACATAAATAAGTCATACAAGCATCATAATACAAGCCAGGGGCCTCGAGGGCTCGAATACAAGTGCTCGATCATAGACGAGTCAGCGGAAGCAACAATATCTGAGTACAGACATAAGTTAAACAAGTTTGCCTTAAGAAGGCTAACACAAACTGGGATACAGATCGAAAGAGGCGCAGGCCTCCTGCCTGGGATCCTCCTAACTACTCCTGGTCGTCGTCAGCGGGCTGCATGTAGTAGCAGGCACCTCTAGTGTAGTAGTCGTCATCGACGGTGGCGTCTGGCTCCTGGACTCCAGCATCTGGTTGCGACAACTAGAAAGAAAGGAAAGGGGGAAAAAGGGGGGAGAAAGCAACCGTGAGTACTCATCCAAAGTACCCGCAAGCAAGGAGCTACACTACATATGCATGGGTATATGTGTAAAGGGCCATATCAGTGGACTGAACTGCAGAATGCCAGAATAGAATAAGAGGGGGATAGCTAATCCTGTCGAAGACTACGCTTCTGGCAGCCTCCGTCTTGCAGCATGTAGAAGAGAGTAGATTGAAGTCCTCCAAGTAGCATCTCCAAGTAGCATCTCCAGTAGCATCGCATAGCATAATCCTACCCGACGATCCTCCCCTCGTTGCCCTGTGGAAAAGCGATCACCGGGTTGTCTGTGGAACTTGTCTAGGTGTGTTTTATTAAGTATCTGGTTCTAGTTGTCATAAGGTCAAGGTACAACTCCGGGTCGTCCTTTTACCGGGGGACACGGCTATTCGAATAGATAAACTTCCCTGCAGGGGTGCACCACATAACCCAACACGCTCGATCCCATTTGGCCGGACACACTTTCCTGGGTCATGCCCGGCCTTGGAAGATCAACACGTTGCAGCTTCACCTAGGCCTAACAGAGAGGTCAGCACGCCGGTCTAACTCCTATGGCGCAGGAGTCTAGGCCCATCGCCCATTGCACACGTGCATGTTGCGAGGGCGGCCGAAAGCAGAACTAGCCCCCTTAATACAAGAGCAGGCCAAATGGCCAGACTCAGATCAAATACCAAGATCTCGTTAAGCGTGTTATTATGAAGCAACCGCGGACGCCGACCAGGGCCAGGCCCACCTGTCTCCTAGGTGGTGTCAACCTGCCCTGTCGCTCCGCCACAAAGTAACAGTCGGGGGCCGTCGGGAACCCAGGCCCACCTCTACCGGGATGGAGCCACCTGTCCTTTCAGCCCCCACATCGGGATCACTTGCGGGTACTCAACGAGCTGACCCGACTTTAGTCACCATCGGTATAATATGTATGTATGTATAGTATATACCCGTGATCACCTCCCGAGTGATCACGGCCCAATAGTATAGCAAGGCAGACTGACAAGAATGTAGGGCCAATGATGATAAACTAGCATCCTATACTAAGCATTTAGGATTGCAGGTAAGGTATCAACAGATGTAGCAACAATGTCAGGCTATGCATCAGAATAGGATCAACGGAAAGCAGTAACATGCTACACTACTCTGATGCAAGCAGTATAGAGGAGAATAGGCGATATCTGGTGATCAAGAGGGGGGGCTTGCCTGGTTGCTCTGGCAAGAGAGAGGGGTCCTCAACTCCGTAGTTGAAAGGGGCAGCAGCAACATCGGTCTCGTAGTCTATCGGAGAGAAGAGGGGGAAGAAACAATGAATACCATGCAAACAGATGCATATCGATGCATGACAAGACAAGTAACGATGCTAGGTGTGCCCAATCGCGGTAGTAGGTGATACCGACGAAGGGGGAAAACATCCGGGAAAGTATTTCCGGTGTTTCGCGTTTTCGGACCGGTGAACCGGAGGGGGAAAATTGCGTGTTTGCTATGCTAGGGATGTGTGACGGACGAACGGGCTGCGTATCCGGATTCGTCTCGTCGTTCTGAGCAACTTTCTTGTACAAAGTATTTTCATCCGAGTTACGGATTATTTTATATTAATTTCCAAAGTTTTATTTCATTTTCAGCAATTAACAGATTAATTAAATCGAAAAGCATTTATGATGTCACCATGATGATGCCAGCAGTCAAAGTTGACTGTTGACCAGTCAACTGACTCATCGGTCCCATTTGTCATGGACCTAGATTAACTAATCATGGTTAATTAGTTTAATTACTTGATTAGATTAACTAAACAGAATTAATTAATTAATTAATTAATAATTACAGTCTTTCTTAAATTCATTTTTTTTAACTTTCAGGGAGTGGGCCCCCGCTGTCATTGGCCTATAGGGCCTAAGTGGGCGCTGGCATAGGCGGGTTACGGGCGCTCGGGCATCGGGCGCTAGCGCCCAACCCGTTTGCGAACAGAGGGGCGCGCCGGCGCGAACGCCAGCGGGCAAGGGCTGCACGCGGGGCTGACGAGGACGACGGAGCGCAGCGAGTGAAGAGGCTGGGGGCGAGGGCGGGTTGTGGCAATGAAGCGGCGGCGAGGCGACTGCAGCAGGGGAGGCAAGCAGCGCGGCGCAGGGGCCAGGGCGGCGCGTTGGGGCCGGCCATGGCGCGACCAACAGTGGGTGCGGGAGGTGCGGCAGCGACGGCCAGGGTGGATGGGCTCGTCTGCTTCCTGTCAGTGCCAGGAGCACACCGGGAACACTGGTTCGGGCAGAGGAGCACGGGGTGCTCGACCCCCGTCGGCCATGGCGGACGGTGAAGTTCAGTGCTTTGCGGACGCCGGTGATACGACATGAATCCGAGGGGGAAGCAGAGGGGAAAGGAAGAGGGGCTCACAGTGAGCCTGCAGGTGTGCGAGAGCGGGCTCGGGGAGGGCTTGCCGGAGCGAATCGATGGCGGCGATGCAGGCGGCCGCAGGTTGATGACGACGGCGTTGGGGACGATGCAGGGGTTCTCGGCTCGGTCCAGTCAGTGCAGGTGAAGCAGCAGTCTCCAGAGAAGCTCGGGGACACGTCGGGGAGACGAACGGGGCACGGTAGCCGCGAGCTTCACGGTGGCACGGCCATGGCGACGCTCGGGCTTGCGGGAGAGGAGAGGGACGAGGCTGGAAGGCTCCGGCGTGGGTGACGGGGACGAGGGCGTCAAGCACGGCGTTGGCGCCGGGCGCCCTGGTCGCGGTGCAGTGGCGATGGCAACGGGCGCTGGGGCGACGGCGTCCAGATCGGGACGGAGGGGAGTGGGGGGGAAGTGGTGTCGGTGGGGGGTTAGGGTTTGGTCACCCACATGGGTAATAGGCAGGGGGTAAGTGGGCCGGCCTGGCAGGCCACTGGCTGGGCTGAGGCCCAATTGTCCTGGGGGTTTTCTGTTTTTTTTGTGTTGGTTTGTTTTCTGTTTTGTATTTTCTTTCTGTTATTTATTTTCTATACCGTTTTATTTCATTTTAAATCTTTTAGGCATTTTCTAAAATATGTTTGTTGCACTACAATTACCCTTGTAATATTCGGCAACCACCGAACATTTTTGTTTCAATTTTTTTTAAAAAAATTCTTGTTGACATTAATTTGAATTTGAATTTTGAAATGGTTTCGAATTCATGCAAGATCACCAACAGTAACCGAGGTGACGTGGCATCGTTAACGCGGGATTACCGTAGCCTAATTATCCGAGCATCACAAATATAAAGGGAAAACCTTCTTCTTAGCTTCATCTCTGGGCAAACCTACAAGCTTAAACAATCCACAAATTTCATCCACATATATCAAGTGCATATCAGGATGTTCTGTTCCATCTCCTGCATAAGGATTAGCTAGCAGCTATTCTAACATACCTTAAGGAATTTCATATTCAACATTTTTAGTAGGTGCAGTAGGTTGAGGGGCAACTGATTGTGGTCCCGGTCGAGGAGAAGATACCCTGAACAAACCCCTCAAAGGATTGTTTTCCATAGTAGCAAGTGACAATAAATTTCGGCATGTAGTAATAATGCTTCCGTACCAATTTCCACTTACCAAGAGCGCTTCACTCCCGGCAACGGCGCCAGAAAATGGCCTTGATGACCCACAAATATATGGGGTCAATTGTAGCCTTTTCGATAAGTAAGAGTGTCGAACCCAACGAGGAGCAGAAGGAATGACAAGTGGTTTTCAGCAAGGTAATGTCTGCAAGTGCTAAAATTATGAGTAGCAGAGTAGTTTGATAGCAAGATAATTTGTAATGAGCAAGTAATGATAGTAGTAGTGAAAGTGCAGCAAGGTAGCCCAATCCTTTTGAGGCAAAGGACAGGCCAAAACAGTCTCTTATGATAAGCAAAGTGTTCTTGAGGGTACATGGGTATTTCATCTAGTCACTTTCAACATGTTGGCTTAATTCGTGTTCTATACTTTGATAATTTGATATGTGGGTGGGCCGGTGCTTAGGTGTTGTTCTTACTTAAACAAACCTTCTACTTATGATTAACCCTCCCGCAAGCATCCGCAACCACGAGATAAGTATTAAGAATAAATTCTAACCATAACATTAAACTTTTGGATCCAATCAGCCCCTTACGGAATAGCGCATAAACTGGGTTTAAGATTCTGTCACTCACGCAACCCACCATCTAATAACCACTCCACAATGCATTTCCTTAGGCCCAAATATGGTGAAGTGTCATGTAGTCGACGCTCACATGACACCACTAAGAGAATGGCAACATACATATCATCAAAATATCGAACACATATCAAGTTCACATGATTACTTGCAACATGATTTCTCTCGTGACCTCAAGAACGAAAGTAACTACTCACAAGTGATAATCATTGAGGGAGTCCTGGACTAGGGGGTGTCCGGACAGCTGGACTATCATCGTCCGCCGGACTCCAAGACTACGAAGATACAAGATTGAAGACTCCGTCCCGTGTCCGGATGGGACTTTCCTTGGCGTGGAAGGCAAGCTTGGCAATACGGATATGTAGATCTCCTACCATTGTAACCGACTCTGTGTAACCCTAGCCTCCTCCGGTGTCTATATAAACCGGAGGGCTTTAGTCCGTAGGACAACATACATTACAACAATCATACCATAGGCTAGCTTTAGGGTTTAGCCTCCTTGATCTCGTGGTAGATCCACTCTTGTACTACCCATATCATCAATATTAATCAAGCAGGACGTAGGGTTTTACCTCCATCGAGAGGGCCTGAACCTGGGTAAAACATCGTGTCCCTCGTCTCCTGTTACCATCCGCCTAGACGCACAGTTCGGGACCCCCTACCCGAGATCCGCCGGTTTTGACACCGACATTGGTGCTTTCATTGAGAGTTCCTCTGTGTCGTCACTGATAGGGAGGATGCCTCCACCCGTCTTCAAAGACGGTGTTTTCGCCGAAGGGGCCTTGGCCGCCAGCCAAACTATCTGGCTAGGTGGTTTCCTTATGACCGCCTGTCCGGTCGCCGCTTCGACAATGACCTCTCAAGTCGTCAGAAGCAATCTTCGCGTCAGCTCGAAAGCTGCCGAACAGTTGGATCCAATAGAGCTCTCTTCTGTTAACGAGCTCTTGGATTGCATTGCCGCCCTGGGAGTCGCTATGGACTACAACCAGATTGGGCTTAAAACCGATCTGAGAGAGATTAACTCTCCCCAGGCCACCCACCACGTCACAGTGGTGGAGGAGCAATACGGCAACTCTCCGCCTGTACTGAAAACTATTCATGTCCAGATTCCCGAACCCTCCATGCTGGATTCCCACGGAGGGATGGACTTCGATCAAGCATTGAACTTAAAACCATGCATCGCTCCGGACTCGCTGGATCGTGTCCAGCAACCCAAGCTTCCAAATTCGGAAACTCCTCGGCCTTTGAGCCCCAAGATGGGCAAGGATCCGGACTTTAGTCCACCCACCCGCCCAGACATATGCGATCTATCTCTAATATGGCAAGAGCCCGCTGAAACAGTACATCACTACTGGGCCAGATTCCTCCTGGTTATGGATAGGATAAAGGACTGCCGAGAGGAAAACGCAATCTCAATCTTCTGCAATAATTGCACGGACAAGGGAATATTAAACGCCACTGATCATCGCAAAATTACACGTTTCGCCGATCTGGCGTCCATAGTACGAAAGTACTGTGCGATGGAGAGTTTTCGGAAAACAGAAAACCAATTTTGGGATAATCCGGCCCCAACCCCAGTCCGCAACAAAAGGGTGCCTCACACTCAGGCCCTAGATGCAAAAAAGAAAAAGCAAAAACCCAATAAGGGGCACGGAACCGTATTGGAGGGATGGCTTAATGGACCCTGTAAGCTTCATAGTACAGGAGGAGCCGTCCCAACACATAGCCTTCGAGCATGTTGGGTATTACGGCAGGTGGCCAAAAGTGGCGAGGAGCTTCTAGCCCCGGAAAACCACCCCGACAACACCAGTACGGTATCAACAGTCTTCGAGACCTTCGCATCAAACAATATGCGAAAGCGAACAATCCGCAGACTCGCCGAAGTCTACCAAGTAGCAATAGCAAATCCATGGAGCGACACAGCTATTACCTTCAACGCCAGCGATGAGCCTAAAGCCCGAACAGCCAGAGCACCAGCTGCACTTGTGCTTAGTCCCATAGTGGACGGCTTTCGACTGACAAAAGTCCTCATGGATGGCGGCAGCGGACTAAACCTCATTTACGAGGAAACTCTGCGAAAAATGGAAATCGATTGGAGCCGTATCGAGCGAAGCAGCACAACCTTCAGAGGAATAATCCCTAGCCGGGAAGCGCGCTGCACCGGGAAAATTACACTCGATGTGGTGTTCGGCTCGCCGGACAATTACAGATCTGAAGAAGTCACGTTCCATGTGGCCCCGTTCAGCAGCGGATATCACGCTATGTTAGGACGAGAGGCATTCACAATTTTTCAAGCAGTACCTCATTAGGGGTACATGAATCTCAAAATGCCTGGGCCCAGCGGAATAATCACTCTCGTTAGTGATCCGGACATAGCACTCCGCGCCGAAAACAAGACAGCCGCACTAGCCCTCGAGGCACTATCCGAAGCCTTAGCGGCAGAAGAACTCACCGCGCTGCGCTCTACGGTGAACAGGGACGATGTGATACTCGATAAAAGATCCAAGTCCACCTCCTTCAAACCAGAAGATGAAATAACAAAATTCCAGGTCCATCCAACGGACCCAACAAAGACGGCCTCCATTGGGGCACAATTGAACCCCGAA
Organism: Triticum aestivum; assembly: GCF_018294505.1. Classification (NCBI taxonomy): domain Eukaryota; kingdom Viridiplantae; phylum Streptophyta; class Magnoliopsida; order Poales; family Poaceae; genus Triticum; species Triticum aestivum. Next base: position 226,366,756 of record NC_057801.1, on the reverse strand, counting down.
GTAGACGCCGCACTGCGCGAATTCCTTCGGGAAAATTGGGACATTTTCGCCTGGCATCCTTCGGATATGCCCGGAATCCCACGCAGATTGGCAGAACACAGCCTAAACATCCTAAAAGGATTCAAGCCAGTCAAACAGGCTCTTCGACGATTTTCCGAACCCAAAAGACAGGCAATGGGAGAAGAGCTAGCCAAACTATTGGAAGCCGGATTCATTAGAGATATCAAACATCCGGATTGGCTAGCAAATCTGGTAATGGTACCAAAGAAGGACAAATCCTGGCGCCTTTGTGTCGATTTTAAAGACCTCAATAAGGCTTGCCCAAAGGATCCCTTCCCTCTCCCCCGCATCGACCAAATTATCGATGCTACCGCAGGGCACGATTCATTGTGTTTCCTCGACGCATACTCTGGCTACCATCAAATCAAGATGGCGGAAGCAGACCAAGCCGCCACGGCATTCATCACCCCTTACGGACCATCCTGCTTCAACACGATGCCCTTCGGACTTAAAAACGCCGGCGCAACATATCAGCGCATGATTCAAACATGTCTGGCTACCCAGATCGGCAAAACAGTCGAGGCATACGTAGACGACGTAGTCGCCAAAACAAAACACGTCGAAACTCTAGTAGACGATCTAAGGCTCACGTTCGACAACCTCAGAGCATATGACATCAAGTTGAATCCGGAAAAATGTGTTTTCGGCGTACCAGCCGGAAAGCTGCTGGGCTTCATCGTGTCCGGTAGAGGAATCGAAGCAAACCCGGCTAAAATCCGAGCTCTGTCACAGTTGGACATTCCAAAAGACCTCAAACAAATACAAAAATTAACAGGATGCAGGGCAGCTCTAAGCCGCTTTATCTCCCGTCTAGGAGAAAAGGCGTTGCCCCTCTATCGCCTCCTCAGGCGCACCGAACACTTCGAGTGGACGGATGCTGCCACTGCCGGACTCGAAGAAATAAAGGCCATATTGGCAACAAATCCGGTCCTGGCTGCGCCCAATCTGGGCGAGCCAATGTTGTTATACATTGCAACAACGCATCAAGTTGTAAGCGCGGTCCTCGTCGTCGAACGAGAGACAGAAGGGCACAAATTCCCTCTTCAAAAACCAGTGTATTATGTATCCACTGTGTTAACCCCCTGCAAGTCCCGTTACCCGCACTATCAGAAGATAGCATATGCGGTGTTCATGGCATCCCGGAAGCTCCGGCACTACTTTCAAGAGTGTTCGATAACAGTGGCCTCTGAAGTACCACTCAATGACATTATAAATAACCGCGACGCAACAGGCAGGATTGCAAAATGGGCCATTGAGATCTTACCATTCGATATAACTTACAAACCTCGGCGAGCTATAAAGTCACAAGTTTTGGCGGACTTTGTCGCCGAATGGACCGAAGCCGAACTCCATAAAGAGTACGACACATACTCCAATTGGACTATGCATTCCGACGGCTCTAAAATGTTGGCCGGACTGGGGGCTGGCGTCGTATTGACGTCCCCAACCGGAGACACAGTCCAGTATGTACTTCAAAAAATGTACACGGACTCCAACAATGCAGCCGAATACGAGGCCCTGTTACATGGTCTCCGGATGGCAGTCTCCATGGGCATTCAACGCCTAGAGGTGCGCGGGGATTCAAACCTTGCAATATCCCAAATAAACGGAGACTTTGACGCCAAGGATCCAAAAATGGCAGCATATGCAACGCTGTCCTAAAAATGTCAGCTCGGTTTGAAGGACTCGAATTCCATCACATAGCCCGAGATAATAACCAAGCGGCCGACGTACTGGCACGCATCGGTGCCAAACGTGATGCTGTCCCTCCAAATATCTTCCTAGAACGGCTCTTCAAGCCATCTGTACTATGGGAAGAGGAGCCCGGAAGTGACAAACCGGAAAAAACCGCGCCAATCGGCGATCCAGCCGATGACATAACACCTTCAGCCCACGTCATAATGGCAGTAATCGCCCCGTGGACAGAACCATTCCTAGCCTACTTGCTTAGGCAGGAACTTCTCGAAGACCAAAACGAGACCCACTGCATAGTCCGGTGATCGAAAGCCTACAAGGTCCATGAGGGAGAACTTTATAAGAAAAGTACAACCGGAGTCCTTCAAAGGTGTATCTCCGAAGAGCAAGGGCAAAACCTCCTGGCTGAAATTCATGCCGGACTAGGCGGACACCACGCAGCAGCCCGGGCCCTTGTAGGAAAGGCATTCCGTACAGGATTTTATTGGCCGACGGCCCGGGCAGATGCCCAGGACTTAGTCCAGAAATGCGTCGGTTGTCAGCTCTTTGCTAATCAGAGCCACATGCCGCCCACCGCCCTCAAAACTATACCCATTACCTGGCCGTTCGCGGTCTGGGGGCTTGATATGGTTGGACCCCTTAAAGGGGGAACCCACAAGGAAAGATACCTATTGGTCATGGTGGATAAGTTCACCAAATGGATAGAGGCCAAACCGGTCAAAACGGCAGAGTCCGGACCAGTGATAGACTTTATATCCGGGGCGGGGTAGTACACCGTTACGGAGTCCCCCACAGCATCATCACCGACAACGGCACGAGCTTCACAGCCGACGAGGTTAAGTCATGGTGCAAGAATATGGGCATCAAGCTCGACTACGCTTCAGTCTATCACCCTCAAACCAACAGTCAAATGGAACGAGCAAATGGTCTAATAATGAGCGGCATTAAACCCAGACTAGTGCGGTCACTTACTAAATCTGACACGCACTGGGTCGAGGAGCTCGACTCCGTACTCTGGGGGCTGCGGACAACGCCTAACCGCACTACCGGATTCACACCATTTTTTATGGTATACGGCGCAGAGGCAGTCTTGCCCTGCGACATTATTCATGACTCACCTCGAGTGCGCATGTACGAGGAAAGAGAGGCCGAGCTTGATCGGCGGGACAGCTTGGACACACTGGAGGAAGAACGCGACATCGCCAAGGCTCGTTCCGCATTCTATCAGCAGCAGGCCCGAAGATATCAAAGCAGAGAAGTACGGGCCAAGACTTACAACGTTGGTGAACTAGTTCTACGCCTGCCGGACAAGAAAAAGGACAAGCTCAAGCCCAAATGGGAGGGTCCCTTCATTATCGATCAAGTCCTGACCGGCGGAGCATACCGTCTATGAAATGCGTCGGATAACCGACTCGAGCCAAACCCATGGAACGCAGCCCGCCTCCGACGATTCTATGCCTAGCGCCGGACTAAGAGTTCGTCCCCTTCCCCCGTCCAAACTTTTACACTTCGGCTGTCTTTTGTTTCTCTTTTCATACCTTTTTATTCACAAGCCCTTACGGGCCTATTTTCGCATTTTTCGCATACACGTGATGTGCCATCCGCATTCATTATTCCTGGGGGCTTCTTTTACAGAAGCTCAATTATAAGGGTTTCATACCCAGCACATGTGTCAAGCTTCCACATGTACCTTTTACTCACCATTATATGCATCGATATGACTTAAGTTTTGGCCAAGCTGGGTTGCCTGGCTCCTGTGCTTACCCCTACGTTCCCGATTGTTCGGCTAGGAGGTAAAAGGAGCACCTATGCGATTGTTACTGCCGGGTCAGCCGGATGTGTACCTCAGACTGGGTGAAGCCGAAAGCTAGCGTTTTTAAGGGAATATTCGGTCGGTGACTTAAAAGATGACTTTTTACCTATTTATTTATCCGCCCCCAGATGTTTTTCTGCTTTCTTTGCAGTCCGGACATGCACTTTAGGGCATGCCTCCCAGGGAAAGGAACCCTTAACGGAACTATTCTCCCTGGAAGATGTTTCTTACTAACCATGTAATATAACATAACTAGTTGGGCACTTGTCTGATAAAGCACTAATGACCCCTACGCCTGGTCTCCATGCATACCACGGTTATTTCTTAACCAAAGAGGTATTCGGACACACTCCGGACTCTAGGGTCCCGAGGTTGAAGCGAAAAGGTCGGCAAAGACAAACGATCTATAATCCGGCTAGAAGGCATTTCACATGTCACTTTAAAGGAAAACATACATTGTCAAATTTACTGATTGTATTCCTCCTCAATCCCGTCTAAAAGGCTGTCTAACTTACAGTCCCGTTGGGAAAATTTAGCAGCCAACTCTACTTGGCTGTATACTAAACTCACAGGGATCTCCTTCCCATCGGGCCCCACCGGTCCAATTTCGGCCATGTGGTTGGGATCCGCCTTCTTGTAACGCGTCTTCACCATCGCCCAAGCCTCCCTGGCACCTTGACGGCAAGCCGAAATCTTCCATAAACGGAAGCGCTGCCGCACTCCCCGAAGCTTCTCCGCAAGCTCCCCAAGGCCCTCGGGTAGGGAGAGGGCTGGCCATAAAGCCTGGACGACGCCGCACATTGCCTGCCGAACTCATTCGAGCAGTTGCAACAGCTCGGGAAGTTGATCACCCGTTGATATGGGCATCTCCTCCGCAGGGCGACCTGTGAGTATACCTACAAGACATATTATGTCAATTGACTTCCTCGCCGAACTCTTCTTTTCAAAAGAGTCCGCTTAAGCACTTACTATAAATGCCGCGACGAAGCCGCTGATTCTCCTTAACAGAGTTGGACAGCCCGGCTTGAGCGCCTTTCAGCTCTTCTCCAAGCTTGGCGTTGGCATCTTGAAGCTTGTTCCTTTCTTGCTGCACCCTATTCAGCACCCTCTCGCCGGCCTTTAGCAGGCGCAGTAATTCTTGCCTGTCTGGATCTTGTCCGGCGGCACCTGCAATGTCACTATTAGACTTGCACGCAGGCCGCACAGCGCTTATATTCATTAATAAAAATGTGTTACCAGGAGGGGTCTCTGCGTCTCCTCCTGCGGTAGCAAGTGCGGCCTCCAGTTGGGCCTTGCATTCTTGCAGCTCCTGAGATAGCTGGGCATTCTTCTCGGTAAGAGCCTGCGTTTCAAATGATCCTTAAATCAATTAACATAACTACTTTAAGTCTCGGGGGCTACTGGCATATATAACCATTAAAAATCCTTTACCCGTATGTCTTTCACATACTGCTCCGTGGCTTTGGTAAAACCATCTTGAGCGGCACGGAGATGTGCGCCCCCTGTGTTAAAGGCATCCAATGCCTCGGGGGAGAAGCACGCTTCACGAAATATTGTCCGGCGGCGCCTATGGTTCATGGCGCTCTCCACCTCAGACTTGGTGGCGGACAGTCTGTCGGTGTCCTCCGTTGGAGAAGGATCCGGCCCGCGTCTTGCGCTTGCCTCCCCCTCCAGGTCGGGCGCTGGAGCCTGGCCGGTGTAGGTTGGATCAGCAACTTCCGCGCCCGCAGTCCGGCGAGCGCTTTTTCTCCTATAAAGATCATGAGCACTCAAACGCTTCCTAGGAACGTTGCTCTGAAAATTCAAATACGAGCTATACCTTTGCGGCGACGTTTCTGTCCGCACCGCGCTCCTTTTCCGCCTGCTGGTCCGGACTGACCTCTATTGGTCAGCTGCCGCGGGCTCGGCTTCCCGCCGTGAAGGCGCTTCCTGTAAAATACCATCGTTCGCGAAGGTTAGAAATGGGCAAGGAAGAGATAATGGTGTCCGGACCTCGGTCACAGTCACCTGGGAAGCCGGATATAGTCCGGGGTAGTCCGCCGTAATGGCAACCAAAGCATTATCCATGCTGAGCTGGTGAAATACCCTGTCGATCAGCTCCACCTTGATGTCCGGATCCTCTTTGGAGGCCGGATCTAGGGATCTTTCTGGATCCTCGGGTTGCGGAGCAGGACTTACCATGTCCTCCACAGTCCGGCGTAGATCCTGCGCCGAAGACATAATGTAAGAAGCCTAAGCTTCGAAAGCATGGGTTGAGCCCTTAAAAGTGTTTGCTTACCCATCCTGTAGGGTTGTTCATGGAGAACCCATTTAAAGGGTTCGTTCGAAGGAAGTCCTCCTTCTCCCCCTTGTACAGACTGGACAGGATCTTTACCAGGTCCTCGGTCGAATCCGGCCCTTTGCGGCCATGACGGGTAGCATCGTCTTCCCCGTTGAAATCCCACATAGGGTGGCCTCTATATTGCAATGGCTGTACCCCCTGCGTGATGCATATCGCCATGACTCCAATCATGGTCAACCCAGAATGGGCTAGTAATCTTATTCGGCCCATCAAGTAATGGACGCTCTTGTCTTCCTCCAAACGGGGGCTCCATGGGCGCCAGCTGAGGCATTTCTTCAGAGGAGCAGCACTAAACTCCGGGAGGCCAATCCGGACTGGGTCCTGCAGCGGAGCGTCTCCTATGTAAAACCACTCTAAAGGCCAGTCTTCGGATGCCTTCTTGGGAGTACCGGATGGGTATCCGGTCTCGGCGATGCGCCATATTTCGGTGCTGCCCACTTGATATATGGACCCCTCGTGAGAACGGGGTACGAGGCAGAACAGCCTCTTCCACAATGCAAAATGGGGCTCAATGCCCAGGAACAGCTCGCAAAGAGCTACGTAGCCCATGATATGCAGGACAGAGGCGGGTGTGAGGTGGTGGAGCTGGAGTCCGTAGAACTCCAGGAGCCCGCGGAGGAACGGATGTATTGGGAATCCGAGTCCCCTTATCAGATAAGGGACGAAGCATATTCGCTCCCCCTTATTGGGGCTTGGGGTAGCCTCCGCTTGCCTCCCACCTTGATAAGTGACCAGCCCGGCTTGAACCGGGACCATGAAGGCCGGAGGGAGGTATCCCCCCGCTTGGAGCTTCACTAGCTCGTTGTGCGGAACAGAGCACCTCCTCCAATCCCCTGGCGGTGGGCTGGGAGCGTGAGAAGAGGAGCCGCGTCGACAGTCCATGATGGAATGGATTTTTAGGTCAAAGGCGCTCCGATGAAGTATTCGCGGGAGGAAGATGGTGTGATTTGGATCTGGATTTTTGCCTCTTTTGTAGGCGGGTGACTCGCACGACTAGGGGGTGAAACGTAAAAGACACCCTGGCTTTTCACATTCGTGCGACGCGTGGTAAAGGGCCATTATTTGACGTAGAAGCCGAGGAACACAGTATTTATGATGAGGCCGGACACTGTTCGACAGGTACATGGAACTTGAAGGGAGAACCCGCCTTGCAACGCCGAAGACTATATACGCGCTGGACTTATCGTCATTGAAGCCTGGTTCGGGGGCTACTAAGGGAGTCTTGGACTAGGGGGTGTCCGGACAGCCGGACTATCATCGTCCGCCGGACTACAAGACTACGAAGATACAAGATTGAAGACTCCGTCCCGTGTCCGGATGGGACTTTCCTTGGCGTGGAAGGCAAGCTTGGCAATACGGATATGTAGATCTCCTACCATTGTAACCGACTCTGTGTAACCCTAGCCTCCTCCAGTGTCTATATAAACCGGAGGGCTTTAGTCCGTAGGACAACATACATTACAACAATCATACCATAGGCTAGCTTTAGGGTTTAGCCTCCTTGATCTCGTGGTAGATCCACTCTTGTACTACCCATATCATCAATATTAATCAAGCAGGACGTAGGGTTTTACCTCCATCGAGAGGGCCCGAACCTGGGTAAAACATCGTGTCCCTTGTCTCCTGTTACCATCCGCCTAGACGCACAGTTCGGGACCCCCTACCCGAGATCCGCCGGTTTTGACACCGACAATCATGCTCAAGATCAGAGGGGTATTAAATAGCATAATGGATCTGAACATATAATCTTCCACCAAATAAACCATACAGTAATCAACTTCAAGGTGTAATCAACACTACTAGTCACCCACAAGCACCAATCTATAGTTTTGATACAAAGATTGAACACAAGAGATGAACTAGTGTTTGAGAGGAGTTGATGCTGTTGAAGATGTTGATGGAGATAGCCCTCCCCAAGATGGGAGAGTTATTGGTGATGATGATGACGATGATTTCCCCCTCCAGGAGGGAAGTTCCCCCAGCGGAATCGCTCCGCCGGAGGGCAAAAGTGCTCCTGCCCAAGTTCTGCCTCGAGGCGGCAGCGCTTCATCCCGAATGTCCTCTCCTTATTTTTTTTAGGTCAAAATGACTTATATACCAGAAGATGGGCACCAGAGGTGGGCCGAGGAGGGCAGCACCCACCAGGGCACGCTTGGGCCTCTTGGCGCACCCAGGTGGGTTGTGCCCACCTGGTGGTCCCCTCTGGTACTGATTGGATTCAATAATTCTTAAATATTCCACAAAAAATCCTCGAGAAGTTTCAACTCATGTGGAGTTGTGCGTTATAGCTAGCCTGGCGTAGCTTTTTCAGGTCCAGATTTCCAGCTGCCAGAATTCCCCCCCCCCTTTGTGCATACCTTGCATATTATGAGAGGAAAGGTATTAGAATTACTCCAAAAAGCATTATTATACAATAAAACAACATAAATAACAGTAGGAAAACATCATGCAAAATGGACGTATCGAGGTGTGATGAGCAGTTTGCCATCCACCGTGCAAAAGATCCAGAGCTGCTCGACGGCATGATCGACGACCCACCCGAAGAGCCGCCATCACCAGTGCTCATCGAGAGCCTAATGCCACGCAAGGAATGGGCAAAGGACCTCTGCGATTCAGTCAAGACACAGGCAGCCTGCGGCTTCATCATTGCCCGCGGTGGCCGTGATAACCTCGATCCCGATGATGTGGTGTCCAAGCTCGAGCGCATCCTTGGCGGAGTTGTCGTCCCCGACGTGATATCTTGAGGATGCAGGTGATGACAGAATTTGCTACCAGGCTAGAGACATGGAAATGGAGCGGTTCCGTGGAGATATCATGCGCACGATTGCACGTTGTCAAGCTCTTCTAGAAGATGCCCAACAGCCCCAAGAGCCTCCCAACACCAGCAGCTTCATAGGCGGAGGCGGGTCAGGACACTTGGAATGAATGGCCGCAAGGGTGCTATGTTGATCATGGAGTCCGAGAAGACCATCGTCGAAAGGCCGCCAGCTCAGCCTTTAACCTATATTTTATTATAATTGTACGCATATGTAGGTCATGAGTGTTCTGGGCCTTGCTGCATGTGGCATTTTAAATTATCCTGAATATGTAAGGCAATTATTAACTGTTGCCATTGTAAATTTGCCTCAACAGCGAGCAGAGCGCACGCATGGATGCCAGAGCTGAGCGTGCCGCGGACACCTCAATGGCGAGCAAAACGCACGGACTGACGCGAGCAGAGCGCGCCGTGGCCGCCTCAACGAGGAGCAGAGCACACCGCAGTCGCCTCAATGGCGAGAAACCACGTGGTCAACCTTCTGGCACCCCATGGGAGGCGCGACGGTGCATCCATAGGACACGCTGGTGATATCTTGACCGTGTGTGATAGTGCGCAGACACGTACACGTACATCCAAGAACGCGGGCCCATGTTTCGGGCTTCCGATGCGTGGCATATGGTTGATCCAAAAGAACTGTTTGCGATGAGCCAAAACAACAGACTGGGCTTTGTAGGCCCAGAACCATCAATAAGTTTTGACCTTGTTTCTCGTCACATTGCAGATTACAATGCAATAAGTAATTGCAAATCTACTCACACTCAAACTAATATGTGTTCATACTTAGCACCGGGCTATAAAAACTACCCACTCGAGAATTACTTCACAGTTCCTCTCCTCATCACCCACAAAATTGGTCTTTCCTGTCAAGTCGTTCCGCCATGACCGATAGGAGGAGTTTTGGGTGGACATATAACCAGGCAGCAAAGATCAAAGTCGTAGAAGCACTAGGGAGGTCCCGTCGCGAAGCGGCAGCCGCATCAGAGATGTCCCAGCGCGCCGCGGAGCCCTCGAAGAAGCTCTCATGGGCACGCGAGGGCTCCCACAAGAGCACTTGCCGCGTCGGCGATCACGACGAGCTGGCGTTGCTGAAGTCCTTGGCCAGCGATGACGACATTCTCGTTGGCCTCATTAAGCAGCAGGAGCTGGTTGACGGCTTGATGAAGCTGCTCGAGATCAGCGATGCCTCGGTTGACAAGGTGGCCAGCCTCATCGAGCAACTCATGGGTGACAATGCGAAGCTCCTCAAGGCACTCGCCGAGAAGGAGGTGGAGGTCGCCGACTAGAAGATGCTGCATGAGCAGAGTAGTGCCTCGGGGATGATGCTGACAACGGTCGTCGAGGAATTGATGGGTGACTTGAGGAAGCTCCGGATCGAGCGCGAGTAGGAGGTGGAGGAATCATAGCTGCTTTCAAGCAAAGTCATGAGGAATTGAAGAAGGAGCTGGAGAATGTCGGCACCCGGCGACCGATCGACGAGTAGAGACAATAGCGACCCAGATTGTTGTCTGCGATTTCCTTCTTCTCTTGCCCCCGTGTCTTCTGGGCTTTACCGCATGTGACATTTTAAATTATCTGGAATATGTAAGACAATTATTATTTGCGCCAGTGTAAATTTGTCGTCGTAGTATCCGTTGCCATTTAATTTGTTGTTGTATTATCCGTTGCCCTATGTGGCAATTTAAGTTAGGCCGGAATAGGAGTTTAAAACACGAAAAAAATAAAATGATGCCATGGGATCACAAGCAAACACCCTTCGTCCAGGTGCTGTAGTTATCCCATTAATGGAGAAGGTGTGAGCGTGGCGAGCGGCGGCTGGTGTATGGAGGTCAAAGAGCCTGCTTCCCAGTGAGCATGGGTGGCCTTGCTACTTGCACGTGTCTCGTCGAGCCTGTGAGGTGGGCAGGATGCACGCGTCCCGTCGAGCTTGCACGGCGGACTACTCGCACGCGTCTAGTCGAGCCTACACGACGGACTTCTCGCGCTCGACCCGTCTAATCAAATAGCTGCATACACGCCACCAAGTATGGTTAAATTTTGACACGGTTCATATAATACAACCATTTGCGATATTAACATGTCAGCTATTTATTTCAAAAAGGACTTCGTTGGCTATTAATGTGTGCGCCTTGTCTCAAGCAGGACGATTTTTTTACCACGACATATATGTGCCGTGTCATGAAACCATGCCAAGTTTCATGTTTTTGGGTGAGTTTTTGATTTACTGGGATTGAAAAACCGAGATTCTCAATGTTTCAGGACGACGAGAAGTTTGTAATTCATTCCCATTCCTTAAATCAGACCTAAACATGCACCCAATGACACATGTACGATTTCCCACCCATTTTGCTTCACTGGAGCATGTGCTTTTAGTTCAAATTTGAATTATGGACCACATTAACACTACTAGGGAAAAGCCTAGCAGCAGCGCGGGTTTTGGGCCTCTCAGTAGCGCGGGGACCGGCGCTACTAATAAGGCGCTACAACTAACGTATAGTAGTAGCGCCTGTTGTCCCACGCTACTGCTATACATGAATAGCTGTAGCGCTCTTTAGAAAAGGGCGCTACTGATATTATCTGCAGCGCTGTTTACAGGGAAGCGCTACTGGTAAGGCGGCGCTACTACTAAATTTCCCCCCCTCGCTACTACTAGTTTTATTAGTTTTTTCCCTGCATATTTGTTTTGTATTTGAATAGGCTTTATACAATAATCTTTAGCATATCATACACATACAAATGTAATCATAGCATATACATACAATTAGTCTCATCAAATCATGTCATCATCATAATCATCATCCAACACAAAGTGGTCCCTCGTCATCAATCTCAAAAATAGCGATACAAGTCTCGATTACTTTCAAATACATCGTCATCCATCTAAACAATGATATACGCGGTAAGAGCTATCACTTTGAGTACATGAGTTCGTATCCCTCTCTCGCATTAGCGTGAACCTAAACTAACTACTGCCTATCGCTCAGAAACCGGAAACCGGTACACCTGGGCCTGACACTCCGGCCACTTGTCGTATATATACTCCTGGAATAGCACTTCTTCGCCATCTATGATCTATGCACCTACATCGTCACATGAGTCAATTATATGCAACATATATAGTTGAGCAACAGAAAGAGACAGACTTGGCAAAAATAGAAACAACATATCATAAGCATAAATAACAAAGTTCATTGTACCCAAAATTCCCTAACTAGAGTGATTTTTCCTAGTCGAGGAGGAGGATGGTTTAATTACATCACAAATAAAGTTTCACCGTGTATAACTCAAAGTTTTGTCATACAGAAAGTATGTACTAAACGGACACATTGTCATATATCGACAATCACTCCACCATGTCGTGCCATCCATCCATGTCAGGGAGATAGTCCTCGAGCTTAATGAAAGGCTTCATGTCAAGATGCTGAGAGGCTATCCATGTTCGGACGTCTTCCCGCAACATTTGTCCTTCTCCGTAGAACATCCCTGTTTTTCTGATGACCTCCTTCATGATGATTTGGGAAAGTTCAGGCTGGATGTTATAGAACTCAGCTCAAAGTCGATGATCCTCGATATCTCCTATGTCCTTTGCCCATTGCAGAATATGGGCATCGCCAGATCTAGGTGACATGTGAAGGTTTTGGTGATCCCGTCTGTACTCCAGCATGTGGTGTAGCACATAGAATCCATCATTAAGAGAATCGTTCGGTTGCTGGATGCAGCAGAAGTCGGTCTTATGGCTGAAGGCGACCCTGCCGCCCCTTCTCTTCTTGTCCCTAACCTCTCCACCCCTTGCTTGGTAGTAAAACATAACACTGTCGAGAACATCTTTGATGTGGGTGTAATCATTTTTGTGAATGTTCTTCGACGAGTCCAAGTAAAGAGCATGGGAGAATCGGGGGTAGAGGATGATGAGGACGGCGTGCCCGCCGCTGCGCAAAATAAGTATACCTCAAATTAATTAGCCTCCACCGTGCAAATGAATTATTGAAATCGAAGGAAGGATAGCATCGCGGATGACTTAGACGAGATGATAAGGCACGAGAATCGCCTCCTTGTCCTTATTGGCGAGCATGAAACTGACGATGTAATCCCTCGCGTATTCGTGGTGCTCTGCGTAGACTCCCAAGAAGCCCTCGTGCATGTAGTACGGGTCAGCGACACAGATATGACGTATCTGCTCAACCCCAATGATGTAGTTCATGTGCAAGGTATAAAGGCAGACAAACATAAAATCCAGCTTCTTCATGTGAAACATGTCGAATATGTAATCGAATCGGAGGAAGAACTTATCCGCGGGGAAGCTGTCGACGTACGACATTTGCCGCAGAATGTTAACCACGTAGAGTGGGTATCCTGGATCTTTCGAGGCGATGAGGCCTTTCTCTACCTGCAGCACATCGTCATGAAGTCTCCTTAGATCGCCAAATCTGGCCCGTAGCACTGTTGCAGGTACGATTGGTTGACCGGGGATATGCCATTTATCCGCATTGGGGATATCTATACGGTCCTGAAGCCGAGGCTGCTGAGGTGGCTGGATCATAGAATCAGCTTTTTTGTCTTTCCTCGCTCTCTTCCTAGACTTTTTTACTACCGGAAGGTCGTCCATAATACGTTGAGACGGTAATTCAGGCACCGACTCATGATGCTCAAACCCTGAGGAGGCGCCAGTATAGACATATTGTTCAGCGCCATCGTCATCCTCATCCTCATCCATGGCGACGTCATCAGCGACTAATGGAGCCTCCTCCTTACCCCGTTCGCGATCACCCAACCCGACACCCGACGCTAATAGGTGGGGTGTTGATGTTCATACCTTGCTGAGGCTGCGTGCTCGTGGGTGTGCTCCCGGCCACCTCCAGAAGAAGCAGACTCTTTGGCCACAACAGGACCCACCCATTGCAACAATCACCAAGCCGCCGCGGGGTCTCGTCATCATCCCCCACTAGTATTAGAGGAGGCAAATTCTCGTGGCCCGGTTTGACACTGGCCACGGAAACCTTGAAGACGTTCGGGGGGATCGGCCGGCTGTGGAACAATGGTTCCTTCGGCTCCATTATCGTCGCCTTCCCCACGTCCACCTTCTGTTCGCCGATGGTGTACAATATGGTGCACGGGGTTTCGTTGGCCTGCAAAGAAAAGTCTGCGACGTGAGACATCCGAAAGGCAACGAAAACGGGAGATTATACATTTATATTGAAGGGGGCCGATGTGACAGATACTGTGAGGGCGTCGAGCTCAGCCAAAGATGAGGCACCACCGAGCATGTCCGGTGCAGGAGTCTGTGCGGGAGCAGGTGCGGGAGCCGGTGCGGGAGCAGGTGCTCCCAAGAAGTCAGCAAGGGGAAAGTCCTCTGCATTTTTTTCTGGATTTTGCCTTGTCCAAGTGAAAACGCCCGTCACCAAGGAAGTAGACAAATCTGCAACCACCTGTTTTGCGGCAGCTACCGCTATTGCGACTGTCTGAGATGATTTCTTCTCAACCGCAATCTCAACCTTCTTGTCGATGTTTTCTTCAGTTAACCTCCGTCTTTCCTTTCTCTCCTCCGTGGTCTCACGGTAGTACTTCTTCCACGTGGCGCCGTCTCCGGCACCGTGCACGCGTCCATACGACGGTCGAGTATCCACCAGTTGTCGTTTCAATATGTTCAACACCCGGTTGAATGGAGTGTCCCACTTGGGCCTCGCCAATGCCTCAGACGGCGAGTCGCTTTTGGCCGCAATCCGGTGCTGCTCTCTCTGCAAAAGGCACAAGGATCGTTTACAAATATGACTAATGTGTGCAGTCGAATTGATCAGAAACTAAAATTACCAGCAGTCTCATGAACTCCGTAATGACCGGTGTTGTCTCGTAAACCTTCGTCACTGGGTCCCAACGGTGCCGGGCCCTCAGGACGTCACGCTCCTGCGGGACGGTGAAATCTGCCAAGGTGTCTGGGATGCCCAGACTCGCGGCTTCTGCGTCCTCCTTGGCCCATTTGGACCTCTTTCCGCCGTAACCACGGCTTCCGAGGTGGTGGCTCCCAATGTTCCTCTTTTGAAGCCCCTTCATGTACTTAGACTTTTTTTAGCAGCTTCGGCCTCGCAAGCCTCCTTGAATATTTGAAACTGCTCTTCCGTGATTGTAGGATTATCCTTTACAATCTTGGAGTAGGGTTCCTTGTCGATGATCTTTGCTTTCACTCGATTTTTCCAGGCGGCCAACGCGTCGCTAAACTTGGTCATGGCAGGAGTCGGTCTACTTGTCACGGACGTGATGCCTATATACATGATCATGCCTAGATAATCTCATAATTATTTGCTTTTCTATCAATTGCTCGATAGTAATTTGTTCACCCACCGTAATACTTATGCTATCTTGAGAGAAGCCACTAGTGAAACCTATGCCCCCCGGGTCTATCTCTTATCATATTTGCTTCCAATCTACTTTTATTTGCATCTTTACTTTTTGCATCTATATTATAAAATACCAAAAATATATTTATCTTATCATACTATCTATATTAGATCTCACTTTGGCAAGTGGCCGTGAAGGGATTGACAACCCCTTTATTGCGTTGGTTGCGAGTTCTTTGTTTGTTTCTGTAGGTGCGTGGGACTTTTGAGGAGCCTCCTACTGGATTGATACCTTGGTTCTCAAAAACTGAGGGAAATACTTACGCTACTATTGCTGCATCACCCTCTCCTCTTCGAGGAAAACCAACGCAAGCTCAAGACGTAGCAAGAAGGATTTCTGGCGCCGTTGTCGGGGAGGTCTTCGCTCAAGTCAAGACATACCAAGTACCCATCACAAACCCATCTGCCTCGCATTTACATTATTTGCCATTTGCCTCTTGTTTTCCTCTCCCCCACTTCACCCTTGCCGTTTTATTCACCCTCTCTTTCCCAATCTCCTCCTCTCGTTTGCGCTTTCTTTTTTTGTTTGCTTGTGTGTTGGATTACTTGTTGCCATGGCGCAAGATAATACCAAATTGTGTGATTTCTTGAATACCAACAATAATGATTTCCTTAGTACTCCGATTGCTCCTCTTAATGATGTTGAGTCTTGTGAAATCAATACTGCTTTGCTGAATCTTGTTATGAAAGATCAATTCGCCGGCCTTCCTAGTGAAGATGTCGCTACTCATATAAACAACTTTGTTGATTTGTGTGATATGCAAAAGAAGAAAGATATGGATAATAATATTGTCAAATTGAAGTTATTTCCGTTTTCACTTAGAGATCGTGCTAAAGTTTGGTTTTCATCTTTGCGTAAAAATAGTATTGATTCTTGGAACAAGTGCAAAGATGCTTTTATCTCTAAGTATTTTCCTCCCGCTAAGATTATCACTCTTAGGAACGATATTATGAATTTTAAACAACTTGATCATGAGCATGTTGCCCAATCTTGGGAAAGAATGAAATTGATGCTTCACAATTGCCCTACTCATGGTTTGAATTTATGAATGGTCATACAATTTTTTATGCCGGTTTGAACTTTGCTTCTAGAAATATCTTAGATTCGGCCGCGGGAGGCACGTTTATGGAAATCACGTTAGGAGATGCTACAAAACTCCTTGATAATATTAGGGCTAATTATTCTCAATGGCACACTGAAAGATCTTCTAGTAAAAAAGTGCATGCTATAGAAGAAATCAATGTTTTGAGTAGAAAGATGGATTAACTTATGAAGTTATTTGCTACTAAAAATACTCCTCTTGATCGCAATGATATGCCTTTGTCTTCTTTGGTTGAGAATAATAATGAATCTATGGATGTGAATTTTGTTGGTAGGAATAGTTTTGGAAACAATGTTTATAGAGGAAACTTTAATGCTAGACCGTTCCCTAGTAATTCCTCTAATAATTATGGAAATTCCTACAATAATTCTTATGGTAATTTTAATAAGATGCCCTCTGATTTTTAGAATAGTGTGAAAGAATTTATGATTTCTCAAAAGAATTTTAATGCCTTGCTTGAAGAAAAATTGCTCAAAGTTGATGATTTGGCTAGGAACGTTGATAGACTTTCGCTTGATGTTGATTCTCTTAAACTTAGATCTTCTCCTCCTAAGCATGATATCAATGAGTCTCTCAAAGCCATGAGAATTTCCATTGATGAGTGCAAGGAAAGAACCGCTGGATTGCGTGCGAAGAAAGATAGCTTTATAAAGGCGTGTTCTTCTAGTTTCCATGTAAATAATGATGAGGATCTTAAAGTTATTGATGCGTCTACTATTAGATCTATGTTTTGCAATATGAATCTTGATAATTACGGGACTGATGATGAGTCAACTTTACCTAGAAGGCGTCCCAAAAATTCGGAGTTTTTAGATCTTGATGCTAAATTTGGTAAAAGTGGGATTGGCGAGGTCACAACTTTAAATAGCATTGAACCCACTATCTCGGATTTCAAGGATTTTGATGATGATAATTGTTCTTTAGAAGGTTGTATTTCCTTGTTGCAATCCGTTGTTAATTCTCCTTGTGCTTATAGTCAAAATAAAGCTTTTACCAAACATATCGTTGATGCCTTGATGCAATCTTATGATGAAAAACTTAATTTGGAAGTTTCTATACCTAGAAAACTTAATGATGAGTGGGAACCTACTATAAAGATTAGAATTAAAGATCATGAGTGTTTTGCTTTGTGTGATTTGGGTGCTAGTGTTTCCACGATTCCGAAAACTTTATGTGATATTCTAGGTTTCCATGATCTTGATGATTGCTCTTTAAATTTGCACCTTGCGGATTCCACCATTAAAAAGCCAATGGGAAGGATCAATGATGTTCTCATTGTTGCAAATAGAAATTTGGTGCCCGTGGATTTTATCGTTCTTGATATAGATTGCAATCTTTCTTGCCCTATTATTCTTGGTAGACCTTTCCTTAGAACGATTGGCGCGATTATTGATATGAAGGAAGGGAATATTAGATTCCAATTTCCATTAAAGAAAGGCATGGAGCAATTTCCAAGAAAGAAAGTCAAATTACCTTATGAATCTATCATGCGGGCTACTTATGAATTTAGTGCCAAAGATGGCACTCATTAGATCTATCTTCGCTTTTATGCCTAGCTAGGAGCGTTAAACGATAGCGCTAGTTGGGAGGCAACCCAATTTTCTTTATGTTTTTTGTTTTTGCTCCTGTTTAGTAATAAATCTTGCATCTACCTTCTGTTTAGATGTGTTTTTATCTTTTAATTAGTGTTTGTGCCAAGTAGAACCTATAGGATAACCTATGATGATACTTGATTTGATTCTGCTGAAAAACAAAAACTTTGCACGCATGAATATAATTTTTTTAAATCACAGAAACGTGATTTTGGGTTGATTCTTTTTGCTGCTGATCAATAAACAAATTTTCCAGGACTTCCTATTTTGGTAGTATTTTTAGAGTTCCAGAAGTTTGCGTTAGTTACATATTTCTATAGACTGTTCTTTTTTGATAGATTCTGTTTTTCGTGTGTTGTTTGCTTATTTTGATGCATCTATGGCTAGTAAAATAGTTTATAAACCATAGACAAGTTGGAATACAGTAGGCTTAACACCAAAATAAATAAAGAATGAGTTCATTACAGCACCTTATGTGGTGGTTTTCTTTTCATTCAATAACGGAGCTTATAAGATTTCCTGTTGAGTTTTGTGTTGTGAAGTTTTCAAGTTTTGGGTAAAGCTTTTATGGACTATGGAATAAAGGGTGGCAAGAGCCTAAGCTTGGGGATGCCCAAGGCACCCCAAGATATTCAAGAATAGCCAAAAGCTTAAGCTTGGGGATGCCCCGGGAAGGCATCCCCTCTTTCGTCTTCGTTCATTGGTAACTTTACTTGGAGCTATATTTTTATTCGCCACATGATATGTGTTTTGCTTGGAGTGTCATGTATTATATTAGTCTTTGCTTTTTAGATTACCACAATCATACTTTCTGTACACACCTTTTGGGAAAAGCCTATTTGATTAGAATTTGCTAGAATACTCTATGTGCTTCACTTATATCTTTTGAGCTTGATAGTTTTTGCTCTAGTGCTTCACTTATATCTTTTAGAGCACGGTGGTGACTTATTTTTGTAGAAATTACTAGTCTCTCATGCTTCACTTATATTATTTTGAGAGTCTTTTAGAACATCATGGTATTTTCTATGGTTATAAAATTGGTCCTGGGATGGTAGGCATCCAAGTTGGGTATAATAAAAACTATCATAGGAAGTGAATTGGATGCTATGATCAATTTGATACTTGATAATTGTTTTGAGATATGGAGGTAGTGATATTAAAGTCATGCTAGTTGGGTGATTATGAATTTAAAGAATGCTTGTGTTGAAGTTAGCAAGTCCTGTAGCATGCATGTATGGTTAAAGTTGTGTAACAAATTTGAAACATGAAGTGTACCTGGCTTGTGCATCCTTATGAGTGGCGGTCGGGGACGAGCGATGGTATTTTCCTACCAATCTATCCCCCTAGGAGCATGCGTGTAGTGCTTGATTTTTGATGACTTCTAAATTTTTGCAATAAGTATATGAGTTCTTTTGACTAATGTTGAGTCGATGGATTATACACACTTTTACCTTTCCGCCATTGCTAGCCTCTTCGGTACCATGCATTGCCCTTTCTCACCTTGAGAGTTGGTGCAAACTTCGCCGGTGCATCCAAACCCCGTGATACAATACACTATATCACACATAAACCTCCTTATATCTTCCTCAAAACAGCCACCATACCTACCTATTATGGCATTTCCGTAGCCATTCCGAGATATATTGCCATGCAACTTTCCACCGTTCCGTTCATCATCATCATGACATACTCTACTTTTGTCATATTGCCATTGCATGATCATGTAGTTGACATCGTATTTGTGGCAAAGCCACCATGCATAATTTTTCATACATGTCAATCTTGATTCATTGCACCATCCCGGTACTCCGCCGGAGGCATTCATATAGAGTCATATCTTGTTCTAGTTTCGAGTTGTAATTCATATGTTGTAATCAATAGAAGTGTGATGATCATCATTATTAGAGCATTGCCCAAAGAAAAAAAAAGAAAAAAAGAGAAGAAAGGCCAAAATAAAAAAAGAAAGGCCCAAAAAAAGAAAAGAAAAAAGAAAAAAAAAGAAAAAAAAAGAAAGGGCAATGTTACTATCTCTTTTTCCACACTTCTGCTTCAAAGTAGCACCTTGTTCTTCATGTAGTGAGTCTCATATTTTTGTGCTTCAAAGTAGCACCATGTTTTTCATATACTGAGTCTCATAAGTTGTCTTTTTCATACTAGTGGGAATTTTTCATTATAGAACCTGGCTTGTATATTCCTACGCCGGGCTTCCTCAAATGCCCTAGGTCTTCATGAGCAAGCAAGATGGATGAACACCCACTAGTTTTCTTTTGTTGAGCATTCATTTATAACTCTAGTGCATCTGTTGCATGGCAATCCCTACTCCTCATATTGACATCAATTGATGGGCATCTCCATAGCCCGTTGATTATCCTCGTCAATGTGAGATTTTCTCCTTTTTTTGTCGTCTCCACACAATCCCCATATTCTATTCCACCCATAGTGCTATATCCATGGCTCACACTCATGTATTGCGTGAAGGTTGAAAAAGTTTGAGATTATTTAAGTATGAAACAATTGCTTGGCTTGTCATCGGGGGTATAGAAGTTGGGAACATCTTTGTGTGACAAAAATGAAGCATAGCCTAACTATATGATTTTGTAGGGATGAACTTTCTTTTGCCATGTTATTTTGAGAAGACATGATTACTTTGATTGGTATGCTTGAAGTGTTACTATTTATTTTATCAATATGAACTTTTATTTTGAATCATTTGGATCTGACATTCATGCCACAATAAAGAAAATTATATTGAATTATGCTAGGTAGCATTCCACATCAAAAATTCTCTTTTTATCATTTACCTACTCGAGGAAGAGCAGGAATTAAGCTTGGGGATGCTTGATACGTCTCCAACGTATCTATAATTTTTGATTGTTCCATGCTATTATATTACCCCTTTTGGATGTTTATGGGCTTTATTTTACACATTTATATCATTTTTGGGACTAACCTACTAACCGGAGGCCCAGCCCATATTGCTATTTTTTGCCTATTTCAGTATTTCGAAGAAAAGGAATATCAAACGGAGTCCAAACGGAATGAAACCTTCGGGAGCGTGATTTTTGGAACGAACGTGATCCAGAGGACTTGGAGTGCAAGTCAAGAAGTAGCCGAGGATCCCATGAGATAGGAGGGCGCCCCCCCCCCTATAGGGCGCGCCCCCTGTCTCATGGGCCCCTCGTGCGTACACCGACATACTTCTTCCTCCCATATAAGCCTACGTACCCCGAAAACATCCAGGGGGCAGACGAAACACAATTTCCACCACCGTAACCTTCTGTATCCGCGAGATCTCATCTTGGAGCCTTCATCGGCACTCTACCGGAGGGGGAATCGACCACGGAGGGCTTCTACATCAACATCCTTGCCCCTCCGAGGAGTTGTGAGTAGTTTACCACAGACCTACAGGTCCATAGTTATTAGCTAGATGGCTACTTCTCTCTTTTTGGATCTCAATACAATTTTCTCCCCCTCTCTTGTGGAGATCTATTCGATGTAAACTCTTTTTGCGGTGTGTTTGTCGAGATCCGATGAATTGTGGGTTTATGATCAAGTTTATCGATGAATAATATTTGAATCTTCTCTGAATTCTTTTATGTATGATTGAGTTAACTTTGCAAGTCTCTTCGAATTATCAGTTTGGTTTGGCCTACTAGATTGATCTTTCTTGTCATGGGAGAAGTGCTTAGCTTTGGGTTCAATCTTGCGGTGTCCTTACCCAGTGACAGGAAGGGTTGCAAGGCACGTATTGTATTGTTGCCATCGAGGATAACAAGATGTGGTTTATATCATATTGCTTGAGTTTATCCCTCTACATCATGTCATCTTGCTTAATGTGTTACTCTGTTCTTATGAGCTTAATACTCTAGATGTAGGTAGGAGTCAGTCGATGTGTGGAGTAATAGTAGTAGATGCAGGCAGGAGTCGGTCTACTTGTCACAGACGTGATGCCTATATACATGATCATGCCTAGATAATCTCATAATTATTCGCTTTTCTATCAATTGCTCGACAGTAATTTGTTCACCCACCGTAATACTTATGCTATCTTGAGAGAAGCCACTAGTGAAACCTATGGCCCCCGGGTCTATCTCTTATCATATTTGCTTCCAATCTACTTTTATTTGCATCTTTACTTTTTGCATCTATATTATAAAATACCAAAAATATATTTATCTTATCATACTATATCTATTAGATCTCACTTTCGCAAGTGGCCTTGAAGGGATTGACAACCCCTTTATTGCGTTGGTTGCGAGTTCTTTGTTTGTTTGTGTAGGTGCGTGGGACTTTTGAGGAGCCTCCTACTGGATTGATACCTTGGTTCTCAAAAACTGAGGGAAATACTTACGCTACTATTGTTGCATCACCCTCTCCTCTTCGAGGAAAACCAACGCAAGCTCAAGATGTAGCAATCTCCTCCGTCAAGCGGTCAAGGATTTGCGATCCTTATATGCCATCGAGCCCATTTTGTCATTTCTGAAGTACATGTTCTATGGCGGTTCCTTGGGATCCTCAATTGCTAAGTCAGATCTCGTCGACCACGACCACGACCACAAGGAGGGCACCCACAAAGGTTCTTCCAAGGTGAAACAACCCATTTGTGACATCAGAGAGCACACCATGGGTCTGTGCTCTTCCAACTAGAAGGATCCCATCCATGAAATGTGATGCCAACATCCTATCAGCAAATCTTACCTTTTTTATCTTGCCAACCCGTACCCTTTGTTGTAGTAGCATTTTCCGTGCGGTGCTTTAACTGTGTCGTGTTTAATTATTTCATTTATGCAAAAATGTATTGTTCAACAGGGCTATGTGATGTTTAAGTATGAATCGTCCACTTATCAAGTAGATGCCTTGTTTATCTGTATTTGGTTGTTAGGTTGGTTGCAGTGAGCATTTTTCCAGTTATCAAGTAGATGCCTTGTTTATATGTAGTTGGTTCTTAGTTTGGTTTCACTGAGCATTTGTCGAGTTATCAAGCAGATGCCTTGTTTATCTGTATTTGGTTGTTAGGTTGCTTTTTTTAGCATTTGTCCAGTTTTCAAGCAAATGCCTTGTTTATCTGTATTTGCTTGTTAGGTTGGTTGCAGTGAGCATTTGTCTAGTTTTCAAGCATATGCCCTGTTTATCTGTATTTGCTTGTTGGGTTGGTTGCAGTGAGACTCTGTCCAGTTTTCAATGGCTATATACGGTTGTTATACTGATCATTTATGCCTTGTTTATTTCAGTCATTCATAATGTGTTGTTCATTATGTGCAAGTCAGAACTATGCCGCTCGACTGCATCAATACCAGTTTGAACGGCTATATTAGGTTCTAGTTATGCCTGGTGTAGTTAACACATGCCCTTTATTCCAGTGTTACACATTTATCCAGTGTGATATTTAAGCATTATTTTATTCATTTTCAACAATACTAGTTTGAATTGCAATATTTGATGGTTGTTAAGCCTGTTGTCGGTAACATTGCCTTCCATTTTATATCTGCTTTAACAGCATGCTGAAACCAACACGTTCAAGCTATCATTTGGAGATGATGTTGTTTACCTTTGCTATATTTATTTGATGTTAAGGTTGTTGTACTTATCATGCCTTTCCACTACTTATGCAGGACAACTACGTGAGTGGCCACCATTTTCCGCCTAGGTTAGCTTCATCCCTCTTCTTGTACTCCCCCCGTTGTTCCATAATGTAGTGCATATAGATCCAGGGCTGGACACTTGTTATCTTCTAATATTGACTTGTTGCTTGTAGGTACATATGCCCTTGGCAAGGATCCACGCATCGACCCTTTTTGCATATGGCGCAATGAGATATTCATGAACAAGCATCAAGTGAGGAAACTGATAAGAATTATTAGCAAAAAGATAAGAATGGTGGCAAGCATATTATTTGTTTATGCTCTATCAACACAAAAGTGAGTTGTAGGATGGTAACTACAAACTCTGTAGCCTTCTCTTTTTACGGCCCATAGTGAGTTGTTAGACAACAATGTCTGAATCTTTTTCTTTCGCAGTGGTTCTCGAAGCAGTTCACTAAAGATTACCTCGCAAAGTACATGATTGGTGGACATGCAATGAAGGTTAAAGTATTTCATCCAGACTACAATGAGCATCGAGAAGTCGTAATGAAGACAGTGAAGGATGGACGGGAAGCCATCACAAGGGGTTGGCCTAGAGTCGTGTGCAAATTACGCATGGAGGAGGGCACGATATGGGCATTCCGCTTCACCTTCTCCAACAACCAGAATGTATTTCGCCTCTCTCTTTACAGTCTTTAGTACAACTGTGGTTCATCATTCTTTACTTGGTGCTTCTGTAGTTCTTCTGTATATGTACCTGTGAATCAAATTATGCACTCGTGGTTGAACCTATATTTGTAATAAACATGGTTGGAGATGAAATAAGTGATTACCTACTTTCAAATTCAAAACATGTGATTTTTAAATTAGGGATTACAATGCACATGGTTTGCGAGAGTGCAACGTCTGCGATAGACGTGGAGATCAGACACGTTTCTAGGATCCACAACATGGCGCGATCAATCTCCACTGCACACACGATTAGACAAGAAAAAACGTGTGCGATTAACAACAACATCGCACACAGTTCTTTCTTATTAAATGTTTGCGATAGTCAGCTTATCACACACACTTCAAAATTATGGACTGTTTATGATGTTGTGCGCATCGCAAACATTCGGTCATAGAAGAACGTGTGCGATAGGTACTTCTTGGATTAACTATGTGGGATGTACATAGTAACATAAAAGTATTCCTAGCATTGACTATGTGGAATGTACATATGAACGGAAACGTTTAGCAGGGACTAATTGTGTGGGATGTACTTACGACCGGAAACGATTTTGCCTGTATAATTGTATTTTTTAGCACTATCCCGACGGTTTCTGGGTTGTGTGGGAAGGACCCTGATACGTCTCCAACGTATCTGTAATTTTTGATCTATAATTTTTGATGTATTCATGCCATGTTTATAATATTTCTACATGTTTTTGGTATGATTTGATTAGAACTAACCCAGACTAACGCTGTTTTCAGCAGCACTATCGTGGTGTTGTTTTTTGTGCAGAAATAAAAGTTATTGGAATGCACTGAAAATCAACGGAGATATTTTGGAAAATATAAAAACTACTGGAACGAAAAGTTATCAGCAGGGAGTCTCGTGGGCCCCATGAGGGTGGAGGGCGCCCCCACCCCCCTGGGGCACGCCCCTGTTCCTCGTGGACTCTCTGTGGGTCCCCCTGAATTGTTCTCGACGTCAACCTCTCCTATAAATCCCCAAACCTCAAGAAAATAACGTAGATCGGGAGTTCCACCACCGCAAGCCTCTATAGCCACCAAAAAACCAATCGGGACCCTGTTCCGGCACCCTGCCGGAGGGGGAATCATCACCGGTGGCCATCTTCATCATCCCAGCACTCTCCATGACAAGGAGGGAGTAGTTCACCCTCGGGGCTGAGGGTATGTACGAGTAGCTATGTGTTTGATCTTTCTCTCTCTCTCTCTCTCCCTCTCTCTCTCTCTCTCGTGTTCTTGATATGGCACGATCTTGATGTACCGTGAGCTTTGCTATTATAGTTGGATCTTATGATGTTTCTCCCCCTCTACTCTCTTGTAATGGATTGAGTTTTCCCTTTGAAGTTATCTTATCGGATTGATTCTTTAAGGATTTGAGAACACTTGACGTATGTCTTGCATGGGATACTTGTGGTGACAATAGGGTATTCTACTGATTCACTTGATGTATGTTTTGGTGCTCAACTTGCGGGTTTCGTGACCTTGGGAATCTATGCATAGGGGTTGGCACATGTTTTCATCTTGACTCTCCGGTAGAAACTTTGGGGCACTCTTTGAAGTTCTTTGTGTTGGTTGAATAGATGAATCTGAGATTGTGTGATGCATATCGTATAATCATACCCAAGGATACTTGAGGTCACATTATAGTATCTAGGTGACATTAGGGTTTTGGTTGATGTGTGTCTTAAGGTGTTATTTTACTACGAACTCTAGGGCTGTTTGTGACACTTATAGGAATAGCCCAAGAGATTGATCGGAAAGAATAACTTTGAGGTGGTTTCGTACCCTACAATAATCTCTTCGTTTGTCATCTGCTATGAGTGACTTTGGAGTGACTCTTTGTTGCATGTTGAGGGATAGTTATATGATCCAATTATGTTATTATTGTTGAGGGTACTTGCACTAGTGAAAGTATGAACCCTAGGCCTTGTTTCGAAGCATTGCAATACCGTTTTCGCTTACTTCTGCTACTTGCTACAGTTTTTATATTTTCAGATTAAAAAAACCCATATCTACCATCCATATTGCACCTGTATCACCATCTCTTCACTGAACTAGTGCACCTATACAATTTACCATTGTATTGGGTGTGTTGGGGACACAAGAGACTCTTTGTTATTTGGTTGCAGGGTTGTTTGAGAGAGACCATCTTCATCCTACGCCTCCCACGGATTGATAAACCTTAGGTCATCCACTTGAGGGAAATTTTCTATTGTCCTACAAACCTCTACACTTGGAGGCCCAACAACGTCTACAAGAAGAAGGTTGTGTAGTAGACATCAAGCTCTTTTCTAGCGCCGTTGCCGGGGAGGTTAGTGCTTGAAGGTATATCTTTAGATCTTGCAATTGAATCTTTTGGTTTCTTGTTTTATCACTAATTTAATTTATAAAAGAAAACTACAAAAAATGGAATTGAGGGTGCCTCATATGCTTCATATTTTCAATGTCTTTCGTGAAAATGATGGAAAGGTAAATTGTGCTCAAGTGTTACAAGAAGAATGCATTAAAATGTTTGGCACTAAATTTTTGAATGATGAGCATGATTGCAATGTTGTTAATATGAATTCCTTGAATATCCATGATGCTAATGATATGCAAAGCCACAAGCTTGGGGATGCTATGTTTGATGAAGATGATATTTTTTGGACCCCAAGTTTTGATGAGAAAATTTATTTTGATGATATCATGCCTCCTATTTATGATGATTATATTGATGAAAGTGGGTTTGGAAGAGTGTCAACTTTAGGAAGTAATGATCCCACAATTTTGGAGGATGTTGAATCTTATTGTGATAATTATGAAAGTGGATTTAGAGAGGTCATGACTTTATTTAGTGATGAATCCACTATTTCCGAAGAGGTTCCTATTGATTATGAGAACAAAGTTGCTATCTATGATGATTATTGTGATGACTTGTATGCTATTAAGAATAATGATAACCATGAAACTTGTCATCATGATTTTAGTTTTCAATTGGATTATGCCTCACATGATAATTATTTTGTTCAGTTTGCTCCCACTACTATTCATGAGCAGAAATTTGCTTATGTGGAGAGTAGTAAAATCAAGTTTCCTCTCTATGTGTCGAAAATCTTGGAGCTATGCTTGTTTTGCTTTCCTATGCTAGTTGATTATTATTCCCATAAGTTGTTTGCTCTCAAAATCCCTATGCATAGGAAGTGGGTTAGGCTTAACTGTGTTAGTCATATTATTCATGATGCTCCCATTATGTTTCAATTCTTATCTTTCATGTGAGCATCATCGAAATCATCATGCCTAGCTATAGGCGTTAAACGATATCGCTTGTTGGGAGGCAACCCAATTTTATTTTTGTTATTTACCTTTTGCTCCTGTTTAGTAACAAATAATTCATCTAGCCTCTGGTTAGACATGGTTTTATGTTTTAATTAGTGTTTGTGCCAAGTAGAACCATTGAGAATATTTGGGTGAAGTCTTTGCGATCTTGCTATAAAAAATAGAAACTTTTGCGCTCACGAGAATAGCTGTCATTTCTTAAGAGTGATTTTAGGATTATTATTTTTTAAGAAGATTAATAGACAAATTACTCACGTCCGCCAATTTATTTCAGAATTTTTGGAGTTACATAAGTATTCGAGAGTTACAGACTACTACAGACTGTTTTGTTTTTGACAGATTCTGTTTTCTATATGTTGTTTGCTTATTTTGATGAATCTATGAGTAGTATCGGATGGTATGAACCATAGAGAAGTTGGAGTATTACACCAATATGAATTTAGAATGAGTTCATAACATTACCAAAAGTGGTGATTTATTTTCTTATACTAACGGAGCTTACGAGTTTTCTGTTGAGTTTTGTGTTGTAAAGTTTTCAAGTTTTGGGTAAAGATTCGATGGACTATTGAATAAGGAGTGGCAAGAGCCTAAGCTTGGGGATGCCCAAGGCACCCTAAGGTAATATTCAAGGACAACCAAGAGCCTAAGCTTGGGGGTGCCCCGGATGGCATCCCCTCTTTCGTCTTCGTTCATCGGTAACTTTACTTGGAGCTATATATTTATTCACCACATGATATTTGTTTTGCTTGGAGCGTCATTTTGTTTTATTTAGTTTTGCTTGCTGTTTGAATAAAATATTAAGATCTGGAATTCTTAAATGTTAGAGAGTCTTCACATAGTTACATAATTATTCGACTACTCATTGATCTTCACTTATATCTTTTGGAGTAGTTTGTCGTTTGCTCTGGTGCTTCACTTATATCTTTTTAGAGCACGACTGTGGTTTTATTTTGAAGAAATTGATGAACTCTCATGCTTAACTTATATTATTTTGAGAGTCCTTAGAATAGCATGGTAATTTGCTTCGGTTTTGAATTTAGTCCTAATATGATGGGCATCCAAGAGGGATATAATAAAAACATTCATATTAAGTGCATTGAATACTATGAGAAGTTTGATTCCTTATGATTGTTTTTAGATATGAAGATGATGATATTATAGTCATGCTAGTGGGTAGTTGTGAATTTTAGAGATACTTGTGTTAAAGTTTGTGATTCCCTTAGCATGCACGTATGGTGAACCGTTATGTGATGAAGTCAGAGCATGATTTATTTATTGATTGTCATCCTTTGAGTGGAGGTCGGGATCACGTGATGGTTAACTCCTACCAACTCTTCCCCTAGGAGCAGGTGCGTAGTGCTTTGTTTCCATGACTTATAGATTTTTGCAATAAGTATGTGAGTTATTTATGACTAATGTTGAGTCCATGGATTATACGCACTCTCACCCTTCCACCCTTGCTAGCCTCTCTTGTGCCGCACAACTTTCGCCGGTACCATACACCCACCATTACCTTCCTCAAAACAACCACCATACCTACCTATTATGGCATTTCCATAGCCATTCCAAGATATATTGCCATGCAACTTTCCACCGTTCCATTTATTATGACACGCTTCATCATTGTCATATTGCTTTGCATGATCATGTAGTTGACATCGTATTTGTGGCAAAGCCACCGTTCATAATTCTTTCATACATGTCACTCTTGATTCACTGCACATCCCAATACACCGCCGGAGGCACTCATATAGAGTCATATTTTGTTCTAAGTATCGAGTTGTAATTCTTGAGTTATAAGTAAATAAAGGTGTGATGATATTCCTTATTAGAGCATTGTCCTAGTGAGGAAAGGATGATGGAGACTATGATTCCCCCACAAGTCGGGATGAGACTCCGGACGAAAAATTAAAAAATTAAAAAAAGAGGCCAAAAAAAGGGAAGGCCCAAAAAACAAAAAAAAGAATAAAAAAATGAGAGAAAAAGAGAGAAGGGGCAATGCTACTATCCTTTTACCACACTTGTGCTTCAAAGTAGCACCATGATCTTCATGATAGAGAGTCTCCTATGTCGTCACTTTCATATACTAGTGGGAATTTTTCGTTATAGAACTTGTCTTGTATATTCCAATGATGGGCTTCCTCAAATTGCCCTAGGTCTTCGTGAGCAAGCGAGTTGGATGCACACCCACTTAGTTTCTTTTTGAGCTTTCATAAACTTATAGCTCTAGTGCATTCGTTGCATGGCAATCCCAACTCACTCACACTGCTATCTATTGATGGGCATCTCCATAGCTCGTCGATACGCCTAGTTGATATGAGACTATCTTATCCTTTTTGTCTTCTCCACAACCACCCTTCTATTACAACTATAGTGCTATATCCATTGCTCACGCTCATGTATTGCGTGAAGATTGAAAAAGTTTGAGAACATCAAAAGTATGAAATAATTGCTTGGCTTGTCATCGAGGTTGTGCATGATTTAAATATTTTGTGTGATGAAGATAGAGCATAGCTAGACTATATGATTTTGTAGGTATGTCTTTCTTTGGCCATGTTTTTTGAGAAGACATGATTGCTTTATTAGTATGCTTGAAGTATTATTGTTTTTATGTCAGTATTAAACTTTTGTTTTGAATCTTATGGATCTAAACATTCTTGCCACAATAGATAGGATTACTTTGATAAATATGTTAGGTAGCATTTCACATCAAATATTCTGTTTTTATAATTTACCTACTCGAGGACGAGCAGGAATTAAGCTTGGGGATGCTGATACGTCTCCAACGTATCTATAATTTTTGATGTATTCATGCCATGTTTATAATATTTCTACATGATTTTGGTATGATTTGATTAGAACTAACCCGGACTGACGCTGTTTTCAGCAGAACTACCGTGCTGTTCTTTTTTGTGTAGAAATAAAAGTTATCGGAATGCGCTGAAAATCAACGGAGATTTTTTTTAGAAAATATAAAAAATATTGGAACAAAAAGTTATTGGAGGGGAGTCTCGTGGGCCCCACGAGGGTGGAGGGCGCGCCCCTATGCCTCATGGACTCTCCGTGGGGCCCCCTAACTTGTTCTCGACGCCAACCTCTCCTATAAATCCCCAAACCTCCAGAAAATAACCTAGATAGGGAGTTCCGCCACTGCAAGCCTCTGTAGACACCAAAAACCAATCGGGGCCCTATTCTCGCACCCTACCGGAGGGGGAATCATCATTGGTGGCCATCTTCATCATCCCGGTGCTCTCCATGACGAGGAGGGAGTAGTTCACCCTCAGGGCAAAGGGTATGTATCAGTAGCTATGTGTTTGATCTCTCTCTCTCTCTCTCTCGTGTTCTTGATACAGCACGATCTTGATGTACCGCGAGCTTTGCTATTATAGTTGGATCTTATGATGTTTCTCCCCCTCTACTCTCTTGTAATGGATTGACTTTTCCCTTTGAAGTCATCTTATCGGATTGAGTCTTTAAGGATTTGAGAACACTTGATGTATGTCTTGCATGTGCTTATCTGTGGTGACAATGGGATATCACGTGATCTACTTGATGTATGTCTTGGTGATCAACTTGTAGGTCTGTAACATTGTGAACTTATGCATAAGGGTTGGCACACGTTTTCGTCTTGACTCTCCGGTAGAAACTTTGGGGCACTCTTTGAAGTTCTTTTGGTTGGATGAATAGATGAATCTGAGATTGTATGATGCATATCGTATAATCATACCCACGGATACTTGAGGTGACATTGGAGTATCTAGGTGACATTAGGGTTTTGGTTGATGTGTGTCTTAAGGAGTTATTTTACTAAAAACTCTAGGGTTGTTTGTGACACTTATAGGAATAGCCCAACGGATTGATCTTCGTTTGTCATCCGCTATTAGTGACTTTGGAGTGACACTTTGTTGCATGTTGAGGGATAGTTATATGATCCAATTATGTTATTGTTGTTGAGAGAACTTGCACTAGTGAAAGTATGAACCATAGGCCTTGTGTCGACGCATTGCAATACCGTTTTCGCTTATTTTTGCTACTTGCTACCTTGCTGTTTTTTATATTTTCAGATTACAAAAACCCATATCTACCATCCATATTGCACTTGTATCACCATCTCTTCGCTGAAGTAGTGCACCTATACAGTTTACCATTGTATTGGGTGTGTTGGGGACACAAGAGACTCTTTGTTATTTGGTTGCAAGGTTGTTTGAGAGAGACCATCTTCATCCTATGCGTCCCACAGATTGATAAACATTAGGTCATCCACTTGAGGGAAATTTGCTACTGTCCTACAAACCTCTGCACTTGGAGGGTCAACAACGTCTACAAGAAGATGGTTGTGTAGTAGACATCGGACCCCCCTATCGTAGTCGCTCACTTGGGGACGGTTTCGAACGCCATCACAGAAAGGGGTTAAAAACCGTTTGTATAGCACTGATGTGTACCAGTGAGTGAACACTATGGCCCCGGGGTCCATTCACTTTATATTTACTAAAACCCTAATAATACTTGCTGCAATTTATTTTCCTTTTTATTTATCTATCTACCACTATCAGAATTAATCCTTGCAACTAACGAGTACAAGGGGATTGACAACCCTCTTGCCCGTGTTGGGTGCAAGTATTTGTTCTCTCTCTCTCTCTCTCTCTCTGTCTCTCTCTCTCTCTCTCTCTCTTTCTCTCTCTCTCTCTCTCTCTCTCTCTCTCTCTGTGTGTGTGTGTGTGTGTGCAGGTGCTGCTTACCTTTGTTTGTGTGAGTTCCCTATTGGTTCGATAAACCTTGGTTCTTAACTAAGGGAAATACTATCTGCTACTATACTACATCACCATTTCTTTTCTTGGAAATCTCAATGCCTATCACAAGTAGCAGAAGAATTTCTGGCGGCATTACCAGGAGGCTTCACAAAACAAATAAAGGTCCCTTCACACACACTTAGCATTTACTAATTCTACTTTATTTTTGCAACTTTCCTTAACTTCTCTAAAAAAATTAAAATACAAAAAATACTTGTGTGCTATATTTGCTTGAATCGACCTCATGTCTACTCAAGAAAATACTAAGTTCTGTGATTTAATAATGATGTATTAGCACACCAATTGCTCCTCGCGCCACTAGTGTGGAGTTATATGATATTAAAGCTGCATTACTAAATCTTATCATGAAAGATCAATTTGCTGGAAATCCCAATGAAGATGTTGCATCACATCTTAATACTTTCATTGAATTATGTGACATACAAAAAAGATGTGTATAACTATATTGTGAAATTGAAGCTATTTTGTTTGTCACTTAGAGATCGAGCTAAAGCTTTGGCTTTCACCTTTACCTAAAAATAGCATTGATTAATGGAAAAAGTGTAAAGATGCTTTTATTGTTAAGTACTTTCCTCCTGCTGACATAATTTCTCTTCTAAATTAAATCATGAATTTTAAACAAAATGAGCAAGAACACGTTGCACAATCTTGGGAGAGAATTAAATTAATGATTAAAAATAGTCATGCATGGATTTGTTGGGAAATGTAGTAGAAAATAAAAAATCACGCCTACACACGCCCAAGATCAAAATGAAGATGCATAACGGGTTGGGATCATGATCGTTACTGTCACTGAGTTGCAGTGGAAGAAGAACATGTCAGTGCAAATCATACTTGGAGTCCCTCGAACTGTCAATGAACGATCCCTTGAACCGCCCATGAATTGTCCCTCGAACCGAAGACCGAGAGCACGTCCTCTCTACTTGGTTGCAAGCATGCAACCTTCACAATCCGGCAGCGCTTCGCCGTCCAGAGCTAATCGTCGCCAAAGAATTAGAGGAAGGAGGTTAGAACCATTCAGGGCTTCTAATTATGAGGACAAGAGGACTAACCTAGCTCTAATTGGTCAACTAGGACTAACTAGAACTAGAACTAGAAGAACTAGAGGAGGCTCCAAAAACTTGTATCTCCAAAGGGCAAAACCCCTCAAGTATATATAGGTTGGAGGGAGAAGGAGAGGGGGCGCCACAAGGGAGGAAAAGCCCTCCCTTTGGCCGGCCTAGGAGGGGGAATCCCCCTCCAATTCAGACTCCCCTCCCCTCCCCAAGTGGAAAGGAGGGCTCCACCTCCACTTGGGGCCATGTGGCGCAAGTAGCGTTCCACCACTTGGCCTTTCAAGGCCCGTTGATATTAAATTAAATATAAAAGCCTTCTAAGGAATATTAGACCCTTTTATATATAAGTTAACATGCTGGAAAACATTTTCCACCTATATATAATTATCGGTAATACCCAGTATTACCCAATATATACCGAAACCCTTCTGGTGACCCTGAAATGCTTCCGGGTCCTCTCAGAACTATTCTGAATATTAACAAAACAATTCCACAAATATATTCTCATCACTCCCATACTACTAACATTAAAAAAATCGTGATTGCCTTAAGCTTGTGACCCCGTAGGTTCGGTAACTCATAGACATGAACGTAACTGTTTCTTCAATGACCGATAGCAGGACCAGGGACATCCATATCGATCCCTATAAGCACACGAATGATATTTGAGTGAACCTATGGTTATCATGTGATGTTACCTTTGCTTTTGATACTTCCACTACTAGGGAAAAGCCTAGCAGTAGCGCGGGTATTTGGTGTATCAGTAGCGCGGGTATCCGCGCTACTGATACGATGCTACAACTAACTTTTAACAGTAGCGCGTTTTGACGCACGCTAATGCTATACCTACTTAGCAGTAGCGCTTTTGATACCGGCGCCACTGCTAAGTGCTTTAGCAGTAGCATTTTCCTTTCCAGTGCTAAAGGGCACTACTACTATATTTTCTCATATCTTTTTTTTGCTACGTATTTGTGATGTTTTTGTATAGGTTTTATACAGTATTCTAATCATATCATAAACATGCAATATGCTCATCATAAAATACACATAATAGTCTCATCATATCATCCAACACAATTCATGTCGTTACATCATAATCACGATATAGCTATACAAGTTACATGACATGTCTCATCATACATAATGTAGTACTTCTTGAGGCGTCGGTTTGTATCCCTCTCTCGCACGAGCGTGAACCTAAAGTAACTACTGGCTGTCACTCGGAAACCGGAAACCGGAAACCGATACACCTGGGCCTAACACTCCGGCCACTCATCGTATACTCCTGGCGGAGCACTTCTTCACCGTCGATGATCTATGCACCTGCATCGTCACATGAGCCGATGATATGAAACATATATAGTTGAGCAACAGAAAGAGACAGACTTGGCAAAAATAGAAGCAACATATGATAAGCATAAATAACAAAGTTCATCATACCCAAAATGCCCTAACTAGAGTGATCTTTGCTAGTTGAGGAGGACGGTTTAATTACATCACAAATAAAGTTTCGTCGTGCATAACTCAAAGTTTCGTCATACAGAAAGTATGGACTAAATGGACCAGTGTCATATATTGTCAATCACTCCAACATGTCGTGTCGTCCATCCAAGTTAGGGAGATAGTCCCCAAGCTTAGTGAAAGGTTTCAGGTTGAGACACTGAGCGGCTATGCGTGTTCGGACGTCTTCCCGCGACATTTGCCCTTCCTCGTAGAACATCCTATTTTTCCAAGGACCATCTTCAAGATGATTTGGGCAAGTTCATGCTGGATGTGATAGAACTCAGCTCGAAGTCGATCGGGATATATCCTAGGTTCTTTGCCCATTGCAGAATATGGGCATCGCCGGATGAACTACAAAAAAAAGACACATCCATGACATTTTGGGCCAAACAAAAAAATTTTGTCATACTTATAACACTTCTATGACGACAATTGTGACAAAACCCGGTATCATCATAGATGTGGTGAGCTCCTACTTCTATGACAAAAAATCATGACAGAAAATGGGCTTTTCATCCTGGGCGGGCCGGAGATGTAGCCGCATGACATTCTTTGGGCCGTCCATGACGGAAACAACCATGGTAGAAGCGAGGGCGAGGAAAATATCGGGGAGTTACTGGTTACGATGGGCGATCGGGCCGAGCGATGCACGTTTCTCTCGTACACGTACGCGCATGGGTGCGAGGCGTTGGGCTCTAACTGAACCCGACACTTCA
>NC_057801.1:226293877-226330826 GCF_018294505.1 Triticum aestivum | reverse complement strand
GAACAGTTCCCAATGGGGGTTGGATGAATAGGACCCCGTGGAGGGAAGGTTGAATAGTAGCCGGTGGAGGGCTGGTTGAACAGTAGCTGGTGGAGGGCTGGATGAAAAGTAGCCCGTGGAGGGGTGGTTGAACAGGACCCCATGGAGCGGGCTGGTTGAACAGTAGCCGGTGGAGGAGCGCGTGGTGGAGGCTGGACGAACAAGAGCCCGTGGATGAACAGTCGTAGGTGGAGGCTGGAGGAGGTCGACGGTGGATGAACATTAGCCCGTGGAGGCTAGAGGAGGTCGACGGTGGAGATGAATAGTATCTCGTGGAGTCCCGTTTTGTGGTACGCCACACCCCTCCCGATGAACAGGACCCCCGTTTCGACCATAGCACTCCAACACAAGTCTGTTTCCTCCGTTTTGTGGTACGCCACACCCCTCCCGATCAATAGGACCTCATTTTGACTGTAGGAGGTCCAAAATAAGTCGGTTTCCTCTGTTTTGCGGTATGCCAGACCCCTCTCGATGAACAGGATACAGTTTCGACCATAGCCGGTTGAACACAAGGCCGTTTCCTCCGTTCTGCGATACGCCAGGCCTCGATTCCATCGGTTGTTCCGTCCAAGCCAGTTGGATCCCAGCATTCCGTTGCCTCCTGATGAACATGACGCATTTTGTTACCTCCCCATGAACACGACGACGACGCAGTTTCTCTGTTCTGACCCAGCCATGTACATGAGCCCTGGCTGTATGTATGCGGAAGTAAGCGTTCGAGACCCCGCCTGTATGTACGTACATGGTCGTATTTACTTTCTTGCACCCTGGCCGCTGTACGTACGTGTACATGCTACGTGCGCGCCTCTACTACAACACATGCCCGCCGCTACATCGACCAGTATGTACATACACGTTCGCGGCTAGAATGTCAACTCTATGTACGCTTCGACCAGGTGGGTCCCAACTGTCAGGCACTTCCTTGCGTGCGAAGATTTAGCTGGTGGGTCCCAGCAGTCAGGGGGCGAATCATTTTTTTCCATAATATGGACGCACTTCCTTGCGTGCAAAGATGTAGCTGGTGGGTCCCAGTAGTCAGGGGAAACGTTTTTTTGTGAAATACAGTGGCCCGTCCGGTGGGTCCCTGCTGTAAGGTGGAGGAATAATTATTTTGCGCGTAATAAGGAGGCACTTCCTTGCGGCTGCCGTGAACCCAGCTGTCAGCCTCTCCACGTACAGTACTCTTCTGATGGAAGTCGTTCCTTGACCACGTTGACCACGCCGTGCCGAGAGCACCAGGGCGATGGACGACGGCGAGGCCTAGGAAGGGGACGACGCGGATCCGGGCAAGATGCAGCAGTGGAAGCCCACACGGAGAGGAGTACGTGGGTTGACTGGTTCGGTTGTGGTGTGAGGCTGCCGTCGCTGCAGAATAACATGGGGTGTGGGTGAGTAGAGGGATGGCCTGGCCAGCGGTGGGATTAGTAGGGGACGGATAGGCCTCCGCGGCATCACAACCAGCCACGGGAGGCCAGAGCACGCGGCACGACCAATGCTGCTTTGGGCGGCTGGAGCAAGAAGACCAGAGGTTCAAGAAGCACTATGGCCGTTGGATGGACATCGTACGGTCACTACAGCTAGAATCATTTATATTGACTAAGTTGACAAAGCCCTTGGTACGCGTCAACTTAGTAGGCCCACAGGTCAGCTTCCGAAATGGTGCACCCTAGATGTCAGGGGGAGGAAACATTTTTTGGGCGGCCGAAGCAAGAATATCCGAGATAGAAGAAGAAGCACGACATCCGTTGGATGGACATCCAACGGCCACAGCTGCTAGAACCGTGTGTTGACTATAAGTTGACAATGCCTAGCATACGCGTCAACTTAGTTTTTTTAGGGGACGCGTCAATTTAGAAGGCCCACAAGTGTGTGGCAGAGAACATATAGCCCATTTGCAATTTGTAAGAATGTATAGTCCATTTTTGAATTCTAATGGAATTTACTACAGCCCATTTATAGTTTGTTAAAAGTACATCCCATTTTCTAGCAAGGACAATGATTAATAATTTCAACCTACCGCTCAATACAGAATTCAAAAAAAATCCGCACATTTTGTCGGGATCCGAAATATTTTTATCCAAAATTTCTAGTCAAATTAAATATAATTTCAAAATAAAGTTGTATTACGTTAAAATCCAACAAAATATTGCACGCGCAACAAGTAATGAAATTAAAATTTCCAAATTCCAATAATAATATTTTTTTAACTAATTATGCGTTTGGTGCATTTTTTATAGTTACTTCCCAGTTATTATAATTACATCCCATTTATTATTTTTTAAAGTCCATTTTCTTGTTAAACCTAATGCATACCTCCTAGAAAAGTTTGCAGCCCAGCGGGGCGGAGAATAACAAGTTGACCCGGATATTGTGTACAAGTGTCGGCCCAGTTGCATTGCTGATGTTGAAAAAAGGCCTGTGTAGTATAGTACAACCTAACATGGCTACTCAGCCCACATTCAGCGACGCTGGAAAGGCCAAAACAAGGCTTCTGTACAACTTTTTGAAGTCACTGAGCTGAATTAAACTTAAGAAAAAAGTTAGATTACAATGGAACCTAATTAAAAGCTGTCACGAACAAAACAATAATTCAACGGGTCCCACTTGTGCGTGTGCGTGCGTGTGTGTGTGCGTGTGTGTGTGTGTGTGAGAGAGAGAGAGAGAGAGACCCACCTATCAATGCTCGTAAATACATCTTTCAGCCATATGCATTGCTGATGCTTAAGAAAAACTTTTATAGTTGACACAATCATATAAAACTTCATAGCACACTGAACTTGCATACAAAAATTTCACGCAGGCGGCACAATCAGGATGGAAGCAGTGGATCGCTACGGGTAGAGCTATGTTGAAACCAACGAACTCGTACATAACGGTTCATCGTCTTTATCAATGACGGGGAAATATCTTGAATGCTGTGCAAAGAAAACAGACAGACAACACCATAAGTTCTGCTAGCATATTAAGTTGATGTACAACCCTTTCTAAAAAAGGTTCAGGTACAAAATTAGAACAGGTCACAATCAAATGTACTGGCACATCAGTGCTTCACACCCATAGCTCGGATTTAACTAGTATCTGACAAGATTCAGTTGTTACCTCAAATTAGAGCACATCCAGGCAGCCAACCATGCCTCTTCTCCCAAAGAAGCAGTGGCCTCCGCCGCGTGATGGAGTAGGCCCTGTGCCATCCATCGTTCTGAGCAACACAGGGAAAGTCTGACATTGACTCATGTAATGGACGTCGTCGACGGACCTTGGCACCAGCGGCTGCGGTAGGACTTCGATTGATGGATTGACCACTTCTTCGACATGCACGGACACTTGATATAGGTACATCCCTAATATGGTCTGCAGCGGCCTTGGTGGCGATGAATAGTACAACCCTGGTTCTTGCACCGGTATCTCAACACCAATCACCTTCGGTATGGTGGACGGCTTATTCATCCATGCCATAACCATCAGAGCCCAGCTGTCTGGAGGAACAAACATACTTACGAGCTCACCTCCAAGGTTGTTAATAAGCTCATTCATGGACTCGTTGTTCCAAGAGGGATGATCCAACACCATCCAGAACAAGTAGCAAAGACAACAAGTCATTCGAAGAGGGATGATCCAACACCATCATAATTTGCAGCCCCGCTTCAGCAACCAGTGATCCAGAGACACCAGTACTCCACCCTTTCGACACAACAACCCAATTACCTATCAGCCTAAAGGCTTGAGCCACATCGCTGCCTATCGTAATTGAGACATCCAAGGATCAAAGTTAATCCGGATGCATGTGTCATTCTCATCTTCTTTTGGCTGTAGGTTGTATCATTGACAATCAGGGGAGTTTGCTCCCGAATTGCTAGGGCGCATCGTGTAGACACAATTTTCCATAGCAAACAGAGCCTCTCTGCAATCAAGGTCCTTGCCAACGATGATCTCCTGGTTAATCAGATAATTGAGTCCGCGAAACAGAGAGTGTGAACCAAGGCTATTTACCCGCCTCCAACTCAAAAATCCTGAAGGCCCAAACAAGCTGGTATCCTCCTCATAGACGTACCAGCCACTGTCCGGATACTCACGTATTTCACAGTGCTTGTATACAGTGTGTTTTTTGCAATATAACTTTTCTGGCTCATATGTCTGAATGATCATTAGTCTTTTGCTGTCGTCTGATCGAGCGAGGAACCAGTTGTGCTTCCCTGTTTTTGGCAAAGGTGGTGTGATTACAAAGGGCAGTAACTGTAGGGACACTTGATCATATCAAAAAGGACATGCATTGTTAATGTAAGATCAGCATTGTTCAGAGTATGAGTAGGATAGTGCAAGAAACAACATTGATATGTCCCTGTTGGAACTGGGAGGAAAATACAGGGAAATGTGTACTGGGTTCGAAAATATAGAAGTGCCATGCATGGTTATAC
Organism: Triticum aestivum; assembly: GCF_018294505.1. NCBI lineage: Eukaryota > Viridiplantae > Streptophyta > Magnoliopsida > Poales > Poaceae > Triticum > Triticum aestivum. The sequence goes on along the minus strand of NC_057801.1, from coordinate 226,326,372 downwards.
TCATGTTATCTCCCAATCGATTCTTCACAGGAAACTACCATGTCATGCATGTTATGTAATCATGTTATGTCCTCACAAACAATTTCTTCAAGGTAACTAACAGACCATGCATTGTTATATAATCGTGTTCTGTGGGCAAATTTTTTGTGAGGATATTATTCTAGCCATTGATTGCTGAAGGGCGAATATAGGTATGTACACATGGTAAGCATTACAGGATTTCACTACTTCCAAATATAGAGTTCTCCATATGTACATTTAATTCCCTAATGTATGGTTAGATGAAACCACCAGTGCGGTACATCTTTCTACATAATGAAAATGAGGAAACTAACATGGCCATTAATACACACTCATATTTAGTAGTAGCATATAGATTACTATAAAATAAGGAGAATATCCATATATTCCTAACCGTTTGATTATTCAGGGGTGCAAATTGGTTGTAATGACATGGTCACAATCGCATGAATTAACTCATTCCAAATATAGCTAATTTACGGCATCTCTAATACATTGCCATAGTTCTACTCAAATTCTGCTCAAACAGGATATGCCAATCATCACAAAAAGTTCAAACAATGTCATGGCGTCATCATTAACATGAGACGGAAACAACTTACACGCACCGTCCCAGCAATACATGGTGCCATCTGCTTTGTCGATCGCGTAGATGATGCCATTGTGTTCAATAGCATCACAAAAGTGTGTATCATCTTTGACGATGATCCACTGTGAGCTAAGTTGACTCCAGCTAAAGAAGGCACCGGTGTAAAGCTAGGCGAGTCCGCAGTCGAACAAGGCAATTAGCTTGAAGTCCGCATAATTCGCATGTCGTGTGGGCACTTGGCAGATTACAATCTTCTGCAAAACAAGGTCCGCCCAACTGACATGGTAATCTAGATGACTTGGACCGCGATGTTAAAACTCTATATATTCCAACGGAGGAAGGATAATCTCATGAGAGGTCTGGAAGTTCACGAGCACCAACTTTTTACCGTCTTCTCTAAAGGCAGCCATCTAGTGGGAGTTCATGCCGACCCAGTACATACCTGCCAAGAAGTTTCGGGTGATGGTGATCGGATCTAAGTTGAGGGAAATGATGTACGGTGACCCACTACATACCTGCAAAGAAGTTTCGGCTAATGGAGATCGGATTGAAGTCGAGGGGCATCATGTACGCCTCCGTACCATGGTGAGAAAATCTAGCAAGACCAGATAACAGCAAGCAGGGTGTCTTGAAAAGCTTAGGCCTCGCTTCGACGATGGTCGTGTGCATGTCCCTCTAGCATGTAGCCAGCTGCAGGGCGCTCAACATATCCATACAGGAACAACAGAGGTCGAGGATGTCACTGGGGAGATTGCCCCAATTGCAGCTCATATGGATGCTGCACGGTTCGCGTTCAACCATGGTGGAGTTTGGAAGCTGGGGGTTTTGGGGGGGCTTGATTTACGGGGGAGAAGGCTGTTGGTTCTGGAGCAGCTAGCAAGGGAATAGTTGTACTGGGGGAGGCGAGCGAGGCGACGGTACACGGGGGCACAGTGAGATGGAGACCGAGATGGAGATGGAGTGGTGCTATGGGAGGGGAGAGGGAGACGAGGCGAGGCATGCTAATGTGCTATACAACGGCGGTGACAGACTGCATAGTGCATAGGGTGAGGCTGACTTTGGTAACCCGAACACGCCGCCTGGACTAGTGTCAGGCATAGGGTGTTGTCACTTCACTGTGAGGACCGGATGAATAGTATCTTGACCATCAAGTGTACCACAGTTGTACTACTACAACTAGTAGTAGGAACATGAGTACTCCAGTACTGTATAGCAGAAATAGGTCTCCGTGCTAGCATGCCTGTTCACTTCATCCTCCAGGTACCATCCATATTGCGAGCAGAACCAAATTCTCGTGCATGCGGAACCGCGAAGATGGGCCTTTTCTTTTTTGAGGATAAGCGTGTATTCCTTAACCATAGAATGTTGTGTCTCCTACGCACGCGCCAATATCCATCTGAACCAGCTACGACACATTTTTTATCTGTTTGCATAGGTCCCACCTATCAGGAAAGGTGCAGAAATAAAAATGAATCATAAAATGTCTCACCATGGTGATTCGAAAGAGTGACCTCAACTAGCCAGTGGCACATGTAGCGCTAGAAGGATGGGCACGTACACAAACAGGTACGGCTCCTCAGTCTACCCGCATAGCCTTTTCGTTTAGTCTACCTAGCTGTCTAATCAACTGCCTGCACGCCACTTCTCCCATTTACTTCTCCATCAGGAACCAAGTTTCCTCGGCTTCTTCACCTCCCCTTCATCTTCATTTCCATCCAAACCCCATTGCGTTCACATTGTTTTAACCACTTCACATACTCCTAGAGTAATTCTGAAGCCCCTTTAAATAGTCATCTACTTCAGTTAGACTAGCCATGTAATCCTAATTCTCCAAACCATAGCCCTCCGTTCCAGCGGTTCCAAATGGCGAAAGAGATCGAGATGCAGGTTTTTACCGTCCAACATGTCCTCATCGAAGGCTCGCTGAGCATAGTTGCCATCATCACCGTCCACCCAAGGGTTGTTCGGAAGTGGATCAACAATGTATCCAACTCCCTCGAAAAGGTAGAGATGAGGGTTATCGTTCTCGACGTAGAGTACGTGGAGCGTGCCACTGGGAAGATCCAACGCACCGCCATCCTTCAGCTGTGCCTCGAAGATGATGTTTTGGTGTACCACATCATACACGCGCCCTCCATAGCAGGTGAGCTTCATGATTTCTTATCTCAGGAGGACATATACTTCTGTGTGGCAGCCATCGAATGGGACAAACAAAAGCTGGCACCATAAAACCTTGATTTGAAAAGCATCACTGACCTAAAAACCAGAATCAAAATTCTTGTAGAAGATTGTGATAAACGGACACCATCCCTCTTCGACATAGCAAATTTTGTGCTCGGTACAAATCTTCAGAAGGGCGACGAGACGCTGGCATTAAGGTCATTTGGATGGGAGAATTATCCCTTGATGTACGAGTGGATAAAATATGTTGCCCTCGATGCCCGTGTGAGTTTTGAGATAGCTGCAAGGTCCAAAGAGCTTGTTGCGAAGCCGTCTCCCGCAGAAAATGAGAAGAAGAAGAAGAAGAAGAAGAAGAAGAAGAAGAAGAAGAAGAAGAAGAAGAAGAAGAAGAAGAAGAAGAAGAAGAAGAAGAAGAAGAAGAAGAAGAAGAAGAAGAAGAAGAAGAAGAAGAAGAAGAAGAAGAAGAAGAAGAAGAAGAAGAAGAAGAGGTTGCACCAACAGGAGGGCATTATGGATGAACTATTTCTTCTCTTGTAAAAAAATTATTCCCTCTCGGTGTATATTGATATAGATGGACTATTTCGACGGTGTGCATGTCTTTGGAACAAAGTAGTAGCATGGGTCTGCTTGACTATAAGGAACTATTTATCCACATATATAGCTTTCTCTGCTACTCCTTCCAATGATCGGTATGCAGTGCATGTGTCCGTAGACATGACAGCTTGTCCATGGAAGTTCAACTACCGCGACCTTCATGTTTCATCTCGTGATTCCCACGACGCCGCTCCAACCCACGGCACCACGTCCCCCCTCTCGACCGCACCGCCCCTCTGCCTTTGTGTGCATGACATGTGGGCCACCTAAAATGCGGCAAGCATCAAGTTTCTAAGACAGCCACACGCGATTCCCCCAACGTGTGCCTCACCCCTCTCGACCGCACCTCCCCTCTGCCTTTGTGTGCATGACAGGTGGGCCACCTAAAATACGGCAAGCATCAAGTTTCTACGACAGCCACACACGATTCCCACGGCGCCGCTCGAACCCATGACACCACACGTCCCCCGACCTGTGGCTCAACCCACTTGGCCCCACTGCCCCTCTGCCTTCGGGAGCATTACATGTGGACCAGTCACCTATTGGGTCCACATGTTATTGACTCAAAGGTAGGTGTAGTAAGGCGCTGAAGCTCAGTCCCGACGGCCCTGAGAGGGAAATGTAACTCATGTGCCAGGGCTTGTGGTGCTACCGCTGCACGAACTCGTGCCAAACTCGAGATTTGTTTCTTTACTATACATGCACGCAACAATTTAATGGACATTGTAATCTCAACATGTGATGGGGACCTCTAAATTTGAATTTGAAACTTATAAAATGAAAAGATTCAAAACAAATAAACTGGGAGAGAGGGAGTATATCGTAGGATGTGTCCCATACAAAATAAGTCCCCTGGTTCGTCACCACGAAGATGCGGTTAGAAAGGAGCACAACGTCTTCATACTCGTACGGCAACAAATCAGCCGCAGACAGCATGGTCTGCCTTTGAACGCCATGTGCAAGGTTCGTGCTATCTTATTCAATCTCACCGTGGTTCCATCATACCAATTCATGCGGTGGCTCATTTCATGGCTGATCCCAATGTTGGACACGGGTTCTACGGGAATGGTGTCACCGTTGTAAATGTTGTGCAAATTGATGTTGCTACCCTCTCGTACATATGCAAGCCAATCTCCACTCGCACCGAGCCTAACCTGTGAAATAGTGGGAGGGGGAGAATTAGGAAATGGACATGGAAGTAGTCTTTAGAATGCATTTACTACATGATCAAACTCATCTTACCTGCTCATCGGAGGAAATCCGAGTGCCCCTCAATGTTGGCATCTCAAGGGGCGTCAACTTGCAACTACGGCCATGCCGCGCTTGAGAGACCCCCAAGGAAACATCCTCGTGCGTTCCACGGAACATCAAGATGCATTTGTATGAGTAGTTTATCTTGTGAGAGAAAAGGATGAACGAGGGAAGGCCTCTAGAGATAGAGATAGACACTACTACTACCAATGTGATGGCTCATGCGTTGCAATGGATCCAAAGTAGTAGAATAATACTTGTTCACGTGCTTGAAATATAAACACTCTAGTTTTGATATACATGTGTCAGCAGACATGACAGCTTGTCCATGGAAGTTGAACCACGGCGACCATCAGGTTTCTTGTTTCTACCACTACCACACCCACACGTGACTCCCACGACGCTGCTCCAACCCATGGCACGATGTCCCCCGACGTGGACATGGATCCTCTGACGTGGCTATCACTGCCTTGCCCTGCCTTTCCTTCGCTAACAGGTGGGACCCACGCTTGTGGGTCCCACATGTCAGTGATAGAATGGTAGGATTGTTTGTGTCATCCCTCTTGGCCCCACCGCTCATCTGCCTTTGTGTGCATGACAAACGGGCCAGCTGAACTGCAGCAACCATCAACTTTCTACCACAGACACACCCGATTGGACGCGGTTTGCCTGCTCCGCTGTTGTGCTCCAATCTGTACTCCCGCACCATCGAATTTGCATCCAGCGGCTGTGACACATTTCGTCCCGGGCATCAATCCTCAGCTGGAGTACTTCTGTACTATAGGTAGTACTCGCCAGTGTGGCCATCTACGCCTCGTAATGCCCCGACGCCCAGCTGTGGCACCCTCGCCACGACCACACCACCACCGGCCGGTTCATCTCGAACGAGTGAGTCGCAAACCACGCCACCACCATGAGAATGACATGTGGGCCAGCCGCATTTAAGGTTTGCATGTCATTGACTAGGACTGGCACTAAGCCACTGAAGTTCGTTCCCGTGGGCCCCAAGAGGGAAATGTAACTCCTGCGGTAGGCCTTGTGGTGCTCCTGCAGTACGAGCTCGTGCCAAAACCGGAATTTGTTTCTTACTACTACCAACTAGTACTAGTAAGGTACACGTGCATTGCACGCATGAGATTCTGGTGGTTTGTGCATTATGCTTCTACATGTGGAGTTTTCTAGATTCTACATGTGGCAAAATCTGGTGGAATGTGGATCATATCCAACAGCAAGTAGTGCTCGGATTTTCTATCTTTGTTCCGTCGGATTGGCTTCATCCAACGACCAACTTTCAAAGTTATTCACACACTATATAGGGGTATAGATATATAGATGTTTGGTTTGCAGCCTAAGGTTGCCACGCCTAAGCTTAGGCGTGACACAATATCTTAGGCATGTGTTTGGTTCATTGCTACACTTGTGGCTTGCCACACTTTTCTAGCTACATGGTCCACATGTCATAGACTCAACTTCTTGCTAAATCTTGCCACACTTGTGGTGCCCATTTTGTTAGCCACATTTTTTGTGGCAGACACAGGGGTTGTTTGGTTTTAGGCCTAGCAATGCCACACTTTATCATATAATGTTGCCAAACTTGCCTAAGGTTAGGGGTTGTTTGGTTACTAGGGCTGTTTGAATTGTGACTATCTTTGCCATATATTGCCACATGATTTTTGCCACACCTGCCTTAGTTGAGTTGCTTTGGGCCTGTTTGGTTTGCAGCCTAAGGTTGCCACGCCTAAGCTTAGGCGTGCCACAATATCTTAGAAATGTGTTTGGTTCATTGTCACACTTGTGGCTTGCCATACTTTTCTAGTTACATGGTCCACATGTCATAGACTCAACTTCTTGCCAAATCTTGCCACACTTGTGGTGGCTATTTTGTTAGCCACACTTTTTTGGCAGCCACACTTTGCGTAAGCTTAGTTGTGGCAAAGTTAGACATGAACCAAACAGACCCTTTGTTAGCCACACTTTGGTTTGCCTAAGGGAATCTTGCCACACAGTTTATTAGGGCCTGTTTGGTTTGTGACTAACTTTGCCAAAGATTGCCACACCTAAAGTTAGGCAAGTTTGACCAACTTAGGTGAGTGTTTGGTTCAAGCCACATCTTAGGCAAGCCACACTTGGGCATACACATAAAAACTGTGGCAAGATTCCCTTAGGCTTGCCAACTTGTGGCTCTCATTTTGATGAACTAACCTTAGGCAAGCTTGGAAAAAATGTGTGGCAAAGTGTGGCAATGCTAGGCCTAGAACCAAATAGCCCCTTTGTGTCTATGACATGTGGGGCTCATTGCTCATAAAAAAATCTTTGCCTTAGGTGTGGCTAGAACCAAACACCTACCTAACTTGGTCAAACTTGCCTAAGGTTAGGTGTGGCAAGGTGTGGTAAGGTGTGGCTAGGAACCAAACAACCACTAAGATAGCCAAAGATTGCCACACATAAGGTTAGGCAAGTTTGACTAACTTAGGTGAGTGTTTGGTTCAAGCCACACCTTAGGCAAGCCACAGTAAGGCCCCACATGACATACACACAAAAAATGTGGCAAGATTCCCTTAGGCTTGCCAACTTGTGGCTCTCATTTTGAAGAACTAATAACTTTGCCTAAGCTTAGTTGTGGCAAAGTTAGTCATGAATTAAGTTCAACCATGGAGTCTTCCAGATTATACATGTGGCAGAATCTGGTGGATGATATCCAACGGCCAGTAGTGCTCAGATTTGCCATCTTTGTACCGTCGGATTGGCTTCACCCAACGACCAACTTTCAAAGTTTTTCACACACTATATAGGGGGTATAGATATAGATGTGCCGGTCCATTGCAATTGATCCAAAGTATATCTATTTAGTGGAGTGCACTCTAAACACATTATCTATTTATTTTTCTCTAACCTTTCATAGCCATGCAACCAAGCCACATAAGCTTCATGGGTGCCCCCCACATCATATTATTCATACTACGTTGATTGAAAAAAAGATAAATCACCCAAAACAAGATCTTCCCGTTTTTTTTCCTACGATGTTGTGTCCTGCACGTACCTACTAATTGTATAGTGGTAGTACTAGTAATACAGTATTAGGAGTAAAAACTTGGTACTAGTAGGAGTAGTACTAGTATGGAATGCTCCTACTCTATCAACGAGCCCCCCTAACACCAAACTTCTTGGCTTCCGTGCTACAGCTAGATCTTCCCCTTGTTTCTGTTTTCCAACCCGGCGGCGGGCGGGGTGCGGTTTGCCAATAGTCGATTTGCTCAACAGCGGTCCCACATGAAAGTGAAAATTCTAGGCAACACGCCTTCCCTAAGCTATGTGTCGTGCCGGACGGGCCGTGGAGTACTCCCGATTCCCGGGCGTTTGGGGGTGTGACGCGAACGCGGCAGGCCTTTTCCTTCTACTAGCAATGTGCCCGTGCATTGCGACGGATCCAAAGTAGTAGAATAGTAGCACTTGTTCATAAACTTGAAAGAAATCACTCTTATTTTGATATACTCCTAATATATTACTCCCTCCGTACCTGAATATTTGTCTTTTTAGATATTTCAAATGGACTATCACACAGAGATTATATAGACGTATTCTAGTGTTTCTAGCAAGATGCTCGCGCGTTGCACGAAGTTGATGGAAAAGTTAAGATAAACTTATAAATTGACGGATGGAGTACTAGTTACAGTGATGCATGTAATTAAGCAAAGGGATCGCACATGTCGGTATTGACTGGAACGAGAATGCAACATCACAATAACAATTAGGGCCACGATGATGCAATCACAATGGTGGTTACAGAAGGCAAGAAGAAAGATGGATCCATGAACGTACGACCTCCTCCTCCTCAACTTAGTGTGCAGGGCCACCGACCAGCGGCTAAGGAGCGGCGGCTTTTGTGGCAAGGTCGAGGTGCTTCTCAGCAAAGGCATCCAAGGCTTCCAGCCGGTTGAGGAAGGCCAACATCATAGCGTCCTCACTGGCCTTGTAGATACCTATGTACATGATTTGCTCGTACACGTGGATGTGTAGGTCGATGAATTCTTGTAGGGCGAGGCGCCTCGCGGCAAGCACGACCTCCAGGTGGACATTCTTCATGGCGTCGGCGGGCAGTCGCAGGGCCACCAGTGCTTGAAATAGGTTTCGGCCATAGAGGCCGATTAGGGTGGTAGGCAATAAGGAGCCCGGGCGCGCGGGCTGGAGGAGTACGGAGATGTCGTCCGTGAGCTTCTTGAAGATGGTGAACTTGTTGCTGGTGGCAACGATCATCTTGTCCAACTGAGAGTCGTAGTTGGCGTCGACGGCGGCCATCCACCAACCGGTCTCCAACACCGTCTGGAGACGATCCTCGGCGCCATGCTGCAGGCCGGCGTCGTGGACCATCTGGCACAGCCGCTGGCCGCTCACGCGCATCGCCGCCATGGGTCTGGAGTGAGCTCTTTTGCTCTTAGTGTAGGTGCTTCGGCAAATTCTTAGGTGTGTACGATGTGGTAGATACATTGGAATGGAGGGGCGCCTTTATATGAGGGCAATGAGGGCATACTGCGTTGCATTCACATCGTGCAGCCTCTTTTCCCGGACCTCCTCCCATTACTTCCCTCATGCATTAATTGAAGGAGGATGCATTGGCCGATCAACATTTTGGGAACCGCTACTCCCTCCCTCGTCTGCATTAAAGCCGTATCGGGAACTGTGCCGCCCGCTGTCAAATCGAATATTCCCTCCGTCTAGGTGAGTATTAAGTCATCTTACGAAAACCAAATACCCTCTCCTTTCCGGTTTATAGGGCTTATCTCAAAATTTTAGTTTTTCCATTTTATATGGCTCAATTTGGTTGTTTTCCATCACATGTTCAGATTCCAAGGTGCATTAAATCACTGCATGCAAGTATTAAGAGAAAATTGACCAATGCATGTACTTTATGCATGCATGCATTGCAATTAACGCATTGATAAACATATTTTTTTAGGAAAACAAGAGCATTAATTAGGTGCTTTTGCAAAACTACAAAAAGTATTCCACCACTCGCCATCTACCTTGATTGGTGAGATTTTTGAATTGAGCAGTATAAACCGGAAAGGAGGGAGTAGTAAACACATAGGCGTGGTGCATTAAATCTCATGTTGTTTCTTATATTTTGACATAAATAGAGGAATCAACCAATAGGAGATGTGGGGCTTGTATGCTTTTAATGACTTGAGACTATCAAACATGACATGCAATGGTCAGTTCATTGCACGCAATGATATTAATAAGGGAGTACCTAGAACTCATCTAGATGAGATATATTTTGGTCTCATTCACTTTGAAAACAAGAACAAATACAACCCACGTCAACACACACGCATCTTATAGCATCACAGCCAATGGCTATAAAAGATGAATGAGACCAAATTATATCTCATCTAGATGAGTTCTAGCAAAATTGTATTAATAATACTTAGTAGCATATATTAGTATCATGTAGTACTTTATTTATTGCCATGTATGACACATAGTAGCATAGAATTTATTATGATACGGTATCATGATATGATACTCAACTCTCTCTCTTTCTTCATTTAATTCTATGACACCTCATCAAAATTGCCTAGTTGGCATGCATGATATAGCTATGATACTACCATTACAACCAGCCTTAGCAAATAAACATTAAGTTCTCTTGTTTTCCTCTCCACCTTGGTCACCTAGACGGAGGGACTATACTGTCGAGGGCGGGGCTTTTCCTGCGCGGTTGGCGGGGCAGTTCCGCCTAGTCGGTTCGACAGAGACGCGAGAAGATGAGGGAGTAGGCTGCTGCAAACGTAGGGTTGTGTGATTTGACAGCAAGTTAGTGCTGGACAGGTGGGGCCCCGTGATTTGACTTGCCATTATCAGATTAACTGCGGCGCTACGACCGGCGTGAGTCTCCTGATTCTTGACCACCTCCATACATGTGCCTCTCCCAATGCTCCACCATGTAGTTGAGGCTGGCTCTTGCATGAGAGCCCACTTCTCCACTTTTTCCTTGCCTCTCTTTCCACCACATATAGCCCACTATTGTAGTACTACTTACTTGCTCCTACAGGTGCTAAGCTTGCCACATAGGCATAAAGTCTGATGTGGCAAGTTAATTAAGAAGAGAGAGACTAGATTGGTGACCCAAGGAAGAAACGGTGCTAAGCGCGTGTACTTAGGTGAAAAGACAATTTTGAGTCTATAGCTAATTAAATGAAGCAAACTTAGCAACAAAAAACTAATAAGCACCTATGCATTGGGGACTTGATTGCTAAGCCAGTTAGTGCCCTTAGCACCTCATCTAAAGCACCATTTCATTGGAAGAGGTCACTCCTTGGCAAATGAAATAAATACTACAATACGAAGAAAGAGATAGAGAGAAGTAAAAAAACTCTTATAGCCAACCTTAGAGTTAACCTTTTTGTAGTATGAGTGACTAAGTGATGACATGCCAACATCAGATAGCCTAACGCACCGTGTTAAATCTCCAAGGGCGCGACCGCGTGAGCGCGTGACGGTCGTGGTAGGCGCGACCATGATACGGGCTGCTGGCAGCCCCTTGGATCTGAAATCGAACGGTCGCATGCTAAGTTGCTGAAAATTTGCAGAATAACCCTCCAGGATAGGATACTCACCCATAGGTCTAGAATCACGCCATGCAACCGTTCGATCTCAGATCCAAGGGATCTCGGAAGCTCGTATCATGGGAGAATAGAAAGCCACTACCCTGTCGTTCGCATGCTGGCAGTTCGCTCCTACTCGTCCCCGCACGTCTTTTAATATTACGGCGGTTCGCTCCTAGTCATCCCATCCTTTCACATTACGGCAGTTCCACTAATCCTAACCCTCCTCCCAAATCCATGGCGTCCCAAATCTCCATGATTGGCGGTGAGTACAAGGTTAGAACCATCACTGGTGATGAGTTTGACGTCATCTACCCCCGTTCTTCCGTGACGGTGAAAGGATGCCTTTCTTGCTTCAGACGCATGTTCTAAAACTCAGATGATGAGTGGGTCGCTGGGCTAGATGTTGAGTACACCACAGTCTTGGGACGAGAGAAGGATCTAAAGGAGGAAGAGAGGAAGAAGCCTGCCGTGATCCAGGTTTGCATGCATGACTTATGCTTGGTCTACCACATATGCCATGCCAATGTTGAATGCCTGGATTTTAAGAACTTCCTCAAGAGCAACCTAGTCAAATTCATTACTTTAGACTTTACGAACGACAAAAAAGTCCTGGGTTGGATAGGCCTCGTTGTAGGCAACCCCTTCGACCTCCAGAAGAATCGGCTGCTGCCCTCCAGTGGCCAGCCTTCAATGCTGACCCTGGAAGGAGCCATGGTTCATCCTTCGTACGGTAAACTGGAGAAATCTCAATACAGGTTTCATCGTCATGCATGGCAACGGAATGTACTAGATATAGACCACATCCACTACGTTGCAATGGATGGCTACTTTTCTTTAAATATCTCCAAGGGTTGGATGAAGAGCAAGAGCCAAGTGTGCGGTTTAAGCAAAGAAGTATCAGCCAAGAGGAAGAGGGACAAGGACGATGTCGAGGACGTGGACGAGGACTCCGAGTAAGGTGGCAGTGTCGTTGATCATGGTGGTTCTAATGCAGTGTCTACTGGAGTAGTTGCAAAGTTTAATTTCAGGTGTGCTTAGTTTAATTTGAGGGGTGTGTAGTGCTGAGCCCCCAGCAGAACTATGTTATGTCTCTTCTCGTCACTTTAACTCTTCAGTACGTACATACTAGTATTTCTTACATTTCATATTTTATTTGGTATAGTACTACCACTCGTTTCTTCACATTATATACGTACAATATATATGGCCAACATCATATAGCCAGCAGTTTAGTTGTCAAAGAATTTCAAGGTGCTTAGTTTTATTTGAGGGGTGGGTTGTGCACTTGTCCTGGACACCATTATTGTGACTAGCCTTTTTAATAGTACTATATGCATAATTTGGTGAGGAGTGCTCTCTATATGTACAAAAGTGGAGTATATACATGGCGCAATCCATCGATACTACTATTGTATAAAAGTGGAGTATATACATTTTTTAAAAGGCTAGAGGGTGGGGCAGTCTAGCTTGGTCGGTTTCAAGAGAGGCGATGGCCTTTGTGATTTGACAGCTCATTACTGCTGTCAAATTGAATAGTACTGCACCGCCTGCTGCACGCCCGGCGCCTCCATTAAACCCCTCCGTTAAACCCGCATGCAAACCAAGAATCCTACTCCGGCCACATGTCCGTTCATGAGCGGGCCGGAATTAAACGCAACACCGGCCGAGCTCCTCCCGTCTGCCCTCAGTTTAAACGAGGCCACACGTCGGCTAAGCTCCTACCGTTCGCCCTCTATTTACACGAGGCCAGACAGACAACGGGCAAGAATCACACCCCTCCGCCGCTCCCCCATCTCCTCCTTCGCCATCTTCTCCACTCTTCCGATGGCTTCCGAGGAGCCGTTCTCCGGCATATTACCCGACTAGGTGGCCCGCCGAGCCCTTCGCATACGGGCGAGGCCACTCGGTGCTTCACCAACCTCGCTTGGCCCGACAGAGCCAGTTGCCGCCCCAAGCAGGCGCGTGGTTCAGCAACCCGCCGCTCCAGTTCAGCTCGATGAGGAGTGGCGAGTTGCTCCACGCCGGCACGGCGGCGAGCACGCCGGTACAGGCGTCGTCGCTGCCGCGTCGTACCGCACCACCAGTGTCTGCGGTGACCGCACCTCCCGTGTTTGTGGGCGCGCCTCCCATGCATGCGGCAGCGCCGTGCAGGCAGAGACAGAAGTCGGGTGCGTGGAGAGCGACGAGTCGGTGGCCAGCTTCTCCGTGTCCGCCGCCATCATCGAGGAGAAGTAGAACACGGGAGGCCGCCGCCACTTGGGACCCATGAAGGCCACCGCCGAGGCGACGACTGCGCATTCAGGTGGTTTCTTTGCTGCTTCATCTCTTCCGAGGACCTTCGTCGACCCCGCAAGTGTCTGATGGACATGAGGAAGACAAAGGGATCCGTCGGCGGCCATTTTTATTATGTACTCCCTCTGCGGCTGGCGGGAAATATTTGTTCTAAGAATGGATAAATTGTATGTATCTATAACTAAAATAAGTCTGGATACATCCATTTCTAGGACAAGTATTTCCTGACGGAGGGAGTATTAATTATACCAAGTGAGACGGATTGGCACCACTTAGTTCATGTAAATGTAATGAAATCCATCATGTTTATATGAAGATCCGGCTTTTTTATACGAAGTCCTTCATGCTTATATGAAATCAGTCCGTGTTTGCACGAATTTCATCTGGTTGGTTAGAGTTGTAAAAATGTATGCCGCTGGCATTTGATGTCGTCCTCCACGGAAGGAAGCGGGAGGAAATTTGCCGACTGCCGTTGGAGATGCTCTTATGCTGGAAATAATAGAGTGACATCCAATCCATTTGAGTTAATTTCCTGTATGATTGTCCCTTTATAGATAGTTAATTGCATGTACAGTGTACACGTGACTTGTGTTAGAGTTATATTCAGTGATGTCTTTTGGCCTTTTGCATTCTAGCCTTTTGGCATCCTCTTGTAGCCTTTTGGCATCCTCATGTATGTGTATATATGTTGGCATTGGCCTCCTAATAATACAAGTTGCTATTCTCAACATGGTATTAGAGCTCTAGGTGTTTTTTCCGCACGCGCAACTTGTGCTACTCCCGATCCAATCTCCACAGGAACTTCCCATCCAAGCTAGCTAGTTGATCCAGCCGCTGGCTAGTTATTGCCCTCTTGTGGAATCCACTGTGAATCGATTTGGTCTCAATCGATTTGGCCCTCGCATGTAATCCGCTGGCTAATATTGGATCCGATCGGACTTGGTCTCAATCGAACCAGCCACTGGTCGCTCATCCTCTTCCAAGGTCGCTGCCGACCGTGGGCCTCGTCTACGCAGCTGCTGCTTTCTGCGGCTGATGGCCACCAGCCTCGTCCGCGCTGCTGCTGCCTTCTGTGGTGCCACCGGCCGCCGGCCTCGTCTGTGCTGCTGCTGCCTTCGGCGGCACCACCGACCGCCGGCCTCATCCGCGCTGCTGCTGCCTTCTGCGGAGCTACCGGTCGCCGGCCCGTCTGCGCTGTTGCTACCGGCTGCCGGCCCCGTCCTCCGCGGCGCTGCTGTCTTCTGTGACTGCCTGCGGGGCGCTCGCATGGTTACGTCAGTGGATGCTGTTGTTTTTGGTCCGGGTGTCTACTACTCCAGATCGCGACTCTGTCTAATCGATTTGGTCCTAGTTCGGTTGGCTTTTCGTCTGATTGATCTGCTGCTGGTTCTGGCCGATCTCACCTTGGCTAGTTGAGTCTTTGTGATAGAAAAGGAGCACCATGTCTTTGGTGTCATCTGGATATGTTGCCATCCCGTGCTGCCCGGAGATATTCGATGGAGCTAACTATGATGAGTTCGTTGCCTTTATGCGTATTCACATGCGTGGCATTCATCTGTGGGGTGTTCTTTCCGGTGAGGTCCCCTGTCCTCCGCGCCCAGTGCCTCCTGTGGCTCCTACCCCACTACCGACGCCACCGGCTATTGACGCAGATGCTTCTGATGTTGATAGGGCTGCAGCCACGATTGCTGCTGCTGATGCAGTTGCCGCTTATGACCAGGAGGTCTTGGATTATTCAAATGCTCTTTCTGTTTATCGTGACAATCTGGCTGCTTACACTCAGCGGTGTGATGATGATGCTCGTGCTGCGACTGTTCTCACTTCCAGTGTTTTGCCTCAGTTTGCTTCTGAGTTTATAGGCCTCGGTACTGTCTTTGAGATGTGGACTCATCTTAGTTAGCGCTATCAGCCCTCTAGTGATGCTCTCTACTTGTCTGTGGTCCGTCAGGAGCATGCTCTTTAGCAGGGAGACTCCACTATTGATGAGTTCTACACTCAGAGTTCTGCTATCTGGCGGCAGCTTGACTCCCTTTGCACTACTGCTTGTGGCACTTTCCCGTGTTGCCAGACTGTGAGGTCAGTCTTGGAGTTTCAGCGCGTCTATGAGTTCTTGTCACGGCTTCGTGGGGAGTTTGAGCCTCGACGTGCTCAGTTGTTTGCTCGTGGTCGTGTTCCTATTTCTGAGGTGCTTTCTGAGCTTCGTGCTGAGGAGACTCGCCTTCGTGGTGTTGGTTTGCTTCAGGTTCCCTCTGTGCTTGGTGCTCGAGCTGCTACTCTACCAGTGTATTCTCACCCCAGTGCTCCGCCACTACTGCCCACTCCTTCGGGTAGTGAGGCCCGCTCTCGTCCTCGTACTCATTGTGACTACTGCAATAGGGATGGTCACCCCGAGTCGGATTGCTTCAAGAAGAAGCGGGATATGCGTAATAGGGAGCGCAATTCTTCTTCTGGGCCTCGTGCTTCTTCCACGATGATGTCTACTATCTCCTTGACTAAGCAAGATATTGTGAAGCTCAAGCGTCTACTTGCGGCTTCAGGTTTTTCGACGGGTACTGCAGGCTCTGTGACTGGTGCTTCTAGTGCTGAGCGACCACTGTCTACACGGTCAGGTACATCCCCATGGGTTCTGGATTCTGGAGCTTCATTTCATATGTCCTCGGATTCTTCTATCTTGTCCTCTTGTAGATCTCTCAAGTTTCCTATTAATGTTCTTACTGCTGATGGTACTTGAGGGAGTCCTGGACTAGGGGGTGTCCGGACAGCCGGACTATCATCGTCCGCCGGACTCCAAGACTACGAAGATACAAGATTGAAGACTCCGTCCCGTGTCCGGATGAGACTTTCCTTGGCGTGGAAGGCAAGCTTGGCGATACGGATATGTAGATCTCCTACCATTGTAACCGACTCTGTGTAACCCTAGCCTCCTCCAGTGTCTGTATAAACCAGAGGGCTTTTAGTCCGTAGGACAACATACATTACAGCAATCATACCATAGGCTAGCTTTAGGGTTTAGCCTCCTTGATCTCGTGGTAGATCCACTCTTGTACTACCCATATCATCAATATTAATCAAGCAGGACGTAGGGTTTTACCTCCATCAAGAGGGCCCGAACCTGGGTAAAACATCGTGTCCCTTGTCTCCTGTTACCATCTGCCTAGACGCACAGCTCGGGACCCCCTACCCGAGATCCGCCGGTTTTGACACCGACATTGGTGCTTTCATTGAGAGTTCCTCTGTGTCGTCACCGATACGCTCGATTGCATCTTCAGTCAACAACGCTGTCCAGGTTGAGACTTTTCTCCCCAGACAGATCTTCGTATTCGGCAGCTTCGCACTGCGGGCTAATTCCCTTGGCCATCTGGAGCAGATCGAAAGCTACGCCCCTGGCCATCAGGTCAGATTCAGAAGCCTAAACTTCACGGCCGACATCCGTGGAGACTTGATCTTCGACGGGCTCGAGCCAAAGCCGAGCGCGCCGCACTGTTGCGATGGGCATGATCTAGCTCTGCCGCCGAACAGTGCCTTGGTGGCCGCACATGAATCCACTTCGGCCTTTAGTCCGGAGCCGATCGCCCAGATCGAGGATCGGTGGATGGACACCACCTCGGGGGCTTCAACTTCCACGGCGATGGAGCCGAACGCTAATCTTGTCCCTCGCAAAACTCGTGATTCCGAGGTGCCGGACTCCTTGCCAGACTTCGGACCTCCCACGCCCCTACAAATCGAATCGGATTGGGCGCCGGTTATGGAATTCACCTCCGCGGACATCTTCCAATACTCGCCCTTTGGCGACATCCTAAATTTGCTAAAGCATCTCTCATTATCGGGAGAGTCCTGGCCGGACTATGGCCAGGATGGTTGGGATACGGACGATGAAGAAATCCAGAGCCCACCCACCACCCACTTTGTAGCCACTGTCGACGATCTAACCGACATGCTAGACTACGACTCCGAAGACATCGACGCTATGGACGACGATGCTGGAGACAAACAGGAACCAGCGCCTACAGGGCACTGGAAGACCACCTCATCATACGACATATACATGGTGGACACCCCAAAAGACGGGGACGGCGAAGAAACAGCGGAGGCAGATTCTTTAAAGAAACAGCCCAAGCGCCGGCGTCAGCGGCGCCGCTCTAAATCCCACCACAGCAAGAATGGAGATTCCGGCACAGGAGATAATAATACCCAGAGAGTGCCGAAGATAACCCCCTCCAGCAAGACTCAGCGCGGGAGGATGCAGAAGCAAGCCCTCACGAGAGGGCGGCAGAAAAAGAGGTTGAGGATTTTAACTATATGCCTCCCTCCGAAGACGAGGCAAGCCTCAACGACGACGAATTCGTCGTGCCCGAGGATCCCGTCGAACAAGAGCGTTTTAAACGTAGGCTCATCGCCACGGCAAACAGCCTAAAGAAAAAGCAGCAGCAGCTTCAAGCTGATCAGGACTTGCTGGCCGATCGATGGACAGAGGTCCTCGCGGCCGAAGAGTATAAACTCGAACGGCCCTCCAAAAGCTACCCAAGACGCAAGTTGCTTCCCCGATTAGAGGAGGAAGCGTACATACCTCCATCACCAGCGCACGATATGACCGACCGACCACCCCGTGGTCGCGACAGAGAGGCATCCAGGCCCCCAATCAAGACCGTACCCCGGCATCGCTCCAAAAGTACGAAGCCAAGGGGGAACGCGCTGGACTTGAGAGATATATTGGAGGACAAGGCAAGGCAATCCAGATCCATCTACGGATCACGTGGGCGCCCCACGACCCATGACGAATACCGTCGCGCCGGATACAATAACCCCGGCCGGGCCGAACACAGCAGACAACGCTCTCTCGAGCTGCGTCGTGATATTGCTCAATACAGAGGCGCCGCACACCCGCTATGCTTCACTGACGAAGTAATGGATCATCAAATCCCTGAAGGGTTTAAACACGTAAACATTGAATCCTACGATGGCACAACAGACCCCGCAGTTTGGATCGAAGACTATCTTCTCCACATCCACATGGCCCGCGGCGACGATCTCCATGCCATCAAGTATCTCCCACTCAAGCTTAAAGGACCAGCTCGGCATTGGCTCAACAGCTTGCCCGCGGAGTCAATTGGGTGTTGGGAAGACCTGGAAGCCGCATTCCTCGACAACTTCCAGGGCACGTATGTGCGACCACCAGACGCCGATGACCTAAGCCACATCATTCAGCAGCCAGACGAATCGGCCAGACAACTCTAGACACGGTTCTTGACAAAGAAAAAGCAAATCATCGACTGTCCGGATGCAGAGGCCCTTGCAGCCTTCAAACATAACATCCGCGACGAGTGGCTAGCCCGGCACCTGGGACAGGAAAAGCCGAAATCCATGGCAGCCCTCACATCATTAATGATCCGCTTTTGCGCGGGAGAGGATAGCTGGCTAGCTCGCAGCAATAATCTCTGTAAAAATTCTGGCAGTCCGGATACTAAGGACAACAACGGCAGGTCACGTAGAAACAAAAACAAACGCCGCATTAATGGCGACGATAAGGAGGATACGGCAGTCAACGCCAGATTCCGAGGCTCTAAACCCGGTCAGCGGAAGAAGCCATTCAAAAGAACCACTCCGGGTCCGTCCAATTTGGACCGAATACTCGACCGCTTATGCCAGATACATGGCACCCCTGAAAAGCCAGCTAATCACACCAACAGAGACTGCTGGGTGTTCAAGCAGGCAGGTAAGTTAATTGCCGAAAACAATGACAAGGGGCTAAACAGCGACGACGAGGAAGAGACCCGACCGCCGAACAATAGAGGACAGAAGGGTTTCCCCCCACAAGTGCGGACGGTGAACATGATTTACGCAACCCATATACCCAAGAGGGAGAGGAAGCACGCACTAAGGGACGTCTATGCGATGGAGCCAGTCGCCCCGAAGTTCAGTCCATGGTCCTCGTGTCCGATCACTTTCGATCGAAGAGACCATCCGACCAGCATACGCCATGGCGGATTCGCCGCATTGGTTTTAGACCCAATCATCGATGGATTTCACCTCACAAGAGTCCTGATGGATGGCGGTAGCAGCCTGAACCTGCTTTATCAGGATACAGTGCGCAAGATGGGCATAGACCCCTCAAGGATTAAACCTACAAAGACAACCTTTAAAGGTGTCATACCAAGTGTGGAAGTCAACTGTACAGGCTCAGTCACACTGAAAGTGGTCTTCGGATCCCCGGACAATTTCCAGAGCAAGGAGTTAATCTTTGACATAGTCCCGTTTCGCAGCGGCTCTCACGCTCTGCTTGGACGAACTGCGTTTGCAAAATTCAACACGGTGCCGCATTATGCATACCTCAAGCTCAAGATGCCAGGCCCTCGTGGAGTCATCACGGTCAACGGAAATACGGAACGCTCCCTCCGAACGGAGGAACATACAGCGGCTCTCACGACAGAAGTACAGAATAGCCTTTTAAGGCAATTCTCGAGTCCGGCCGTTAAATGGCCGGATACAGCAAAACGCGCCCGAAGCAATACCAACCAAGACCACCTGGCGCGATCAGAGCACGCGTAGCAATGCGGCCCCAACCCCCGCCCTCGCATGATTGCAAGAACAACCCTCTGCGTACATCATTACGCTTTGGAGATACCATGGGCGCAGGGGAAGGGGGCACGATCACAATGGACCCAGAGTGCGGCCCGACCACACCAGGGGCTCGCGAGTGTGCCCCCCTTCTTTTCTTTTTCACTTTACTTCTTTGTGTACACAGGACTCCGTTAACCAGAGGCCCTGTCTGGCGGTGAACCTGCCGAACTCATGATGCAACAGCCAGGGAAGAAAGAAGGCTGCGACGAACACTCAGGTGGTCTCAATTACGAGCATTAAATTCGATTATATACACCAAGTCCGCAGCTCACCCCTGGAGGGGGACATGTTTAATTAGTCCAAATCCCTTGCTTACCGCACTATTTGTATCAGTCCGCACTCATAGCAGACTTTCTTTAATAAATAACGCAGCACTTTTCAACTGCAATTGCATTACTTTTTATATATATGTTCATTACATGACATCTTGCACCCGTATATTTTGGTACGGCCGAATACACCAGGGGCTTATGTTCCCCACATTATGGTGTGATAAGTCCGAACACTTTCACAAGTGCGGCACCCCGAACTTATAGCATTATATGAATCGGCTCCGAATCATGTCTTGGGTCAATAGTTGGGTTTGCCCGGCTCCCACGTTTTGGTGCCTTACGTTCCGTTCTGTCGGCTAAGGTGGCACTGGGAGAACCACTGCGATTGCGCCCCGGTTGAGCCGGGCGAGCGCCTCAGTGGAGAAAGCTAAAACTGACCGGCATGATAAGGCGAGAGACTGGTCGCTGTTCGAGAGGTTTTTTCGGGTCCTTAAAGACTCACGCCGCTTCGAGCGAAGTTCCGGACAATGTCCGACGAAGGCGTGGATAGCGCCCCGGATACGGTCTTCCGAATACCAGGGGCTTCGCCAAAATTTAAAATTATAGAATTCTATGGCTAAGTGAGAGTGTTCAAGCATTATAAGTCCGGTTGCCTTGTTCGCTGTGTTGAGCGCCTTCCTAGATGGACCCAAAAATGGGAACAAGAGCGCTCAAGTTTATCCCGAACACCCCAGCACTCGCGGCTCGGGGGCTGAAGCCAACGACTTGCCATCTCTCAGATTTTATAGACGGCCGCACAGAAGGTAATATTTTAAATTAAACAAGCGTTGCTCAAGGCGCATATGAACGAAGTTTTCAGCGCACAGGATAATACATAGCGAGTTTACTCAAAGATTACATTTCTGGGGCACTCATCCGCAATATCGCGGGCTCCCTTCAGGACAGTTTTATAATACATTTCGGGCGTGCAATACTCCTTGCCCGGTGGCGGTGGGTCCGTGAGAAGCTTCTCCGCATCCAACCTGCCCCAATGCACCTTTGTGCGGGCAAGGGCCCGACGAGCACCTTCAATACAGGCGGAGCGCTTGATGACCTCCACCCAGGGGCACGCATCCACCAGCCACCGCACGAGGCCGAAGTAGCTCCCAGGCAGGGCCTGTCCAGGCTACAGCCGGATTATAAGGCCCTTCATGGCCTCCTCAGCTACCTTGCGGAGTTCGACCAGCTGTTTCAGCTGGTCGCTTGGGGGCACCGGATGGCCGGCCTCAGCGTACTGAGACCAGAAGACCTTCTCCGTCGAGCTCCCCTCCTCGCCACGATAGAATGCGGCGGCATCGGACGCACTACGCGGCAGATCTGCAAACGCCCCTGGAGAGCTCCGAATGCGGGTAAGTGTCAGGTAGTTTACATTAACATGCTTGCTTTGCTTGAAAAATGCCTTACCCGCCGCTATCTTCTTTACATCTTCAACCTCCTGAAGGGCCTTACGGGCCTCGGCCTTGGCGGACTTGGCACTTTCAAGAGCCGAGGCAAGCTCGGACTCTCGAGTCTTGGAGTCACGCTCCAAACTCTCATGCTTCTCCATGAGAGCCTGGAGCTCTTGCCGTACTTCCGCCACCCGCGCCTCCTGCTTTTCTCGCTCTGCCCGTTCCGCGGCCGCACTGCGTTCGGCCGCGGACACAGCCTCCTTCAGGGCTGCCACCTCATTCGTGGCCCCTGCAATACCCATACTATCCTTGTTAATTTTATTGCAACCAAAATCCTTTTCTGTAAGGTAATTATTCAAAGCGGTGTTACTCACCTTCTTTGTCCTTGAGCTGCTTCTTGGCATGGCCGAGCTCTTGCTCAGACCGCTCGAGGTCCTGCTTCAACACACCGACCTCTGCAGTCAGTGCGGTAGAGGTCAGCAGCACAGCCTGCGAACCCATATTGACATATTATAAGCAACCCTGCGTATATCTTGTTAGATCCTCAGTCCGGCTTTTCTTGCCGAACACCGAACTGAGCATCAGGGGCTACTGTCTATGCGGTATTACATTACATAACTTTAACTTCTTACCTCAAAGCCTGTTAGAAGGCTGCTGCAGGCTTCGGTCAGCCCACTCCTGGCAAGCTGAACCTTCTGAATCACCGCACTCATGAGAGTGCGGTGTTCTTCTTCGATGGAAGCGCCTTTAAGCGCCTCCAACAAGTTGTCTGGCGCCTCCGATTGGACGGAGGTCGCCGGTGTCAGTCTTGCCCTTCTTTCGAAGGGGCCGCTTGCCGGACTCTGGAACCACTGCGGGTTCCGATGTAGAGTCCGGCGCAAAGTCCGGGAGGCTGCCTGACGGCGCCCCCGGAGCCTGCTACTGATGGGTCCCTCTCTGGGATCCCACCTCGGCGTCCTCGTCGGCGCGGGGGTAGTGGCAGTCGGAAGTGAATCTACATCCGACGGGGCCAATGACCCGCTCGATGAAGCGGGGAGATCATCATCGGCCGTACTATGGACAAAATGCGGCATTAGAAGGACACTACGCAATACGAAAGAAATTGCATATCAAGGATCCGGATACTTACGATCTTGCCGGACGCCTGGCCCTTAAAGGCCACTCCTCCTCGCCAATGGTGGTGTTGGCGAAACTGTCCGGGGGGATAGTTCTCCCCCTCTTGGACCCTTCGGCCTCCCCTATTGGGGAAGCCTTCCTCTTCTTCTCTTCCTCCTCCGGGAGAGAGTCTTCTTCCCCCTCCTCGTCTTCGAGGGAGGAGTCCGCCTCGTCGTTGGACGCCTGATGGCGGGAACTCTTTCGAGTCCCCGCGGCCACCTTCTTGGCCTTCTTCTACGGCACCACGTGCGGTGCCGGAACCAGCAGCCCTGCTAGACGGGCATTCACTGGGTCCTCTGGCATGGGAGCCAGGCTGATGAGCTGCTCGGCCTTCTCCATCCATTCCTGTCAAAGGAAAAGAGAGATTGAAACCCTCTTAGAATCAATTTGATTACCACAAGTGTCCCGTAAAGGGGTTGAATCACTTACCTCGTCAGCTGGATGCTGCGAGCAAAATCCATGATCTTCCGTCACGGATGCGGGGGCTTCGGCACCCTTAAACAGCACCCTCCAGGCGCCTTCATACGTCGTATCGAAGAGCCCTCTTAGCGCCTGGTGCTGTTCCGGATTGAACTCCCACAGATTGAATGCCCGTTCTTGGCATGGGAGAATCCGGCGGATGAGCATGACTTGGACCACGTCGACGAGCCTGAGCTTATTGCTCACCAGCTTCTGGATGCAGGTTCGGAGTCCTGTCAGCTCCTTCGGATTGCCCCACAGCAAGCCCTTCTCTTTCCAGGAGGTGAGCTGCGTGGGGATGCCAGATCTAAACTTGGGGGCCGCCGCCCGTGTGGGCTCGCGCGGCTCGGTGATGTAGAACCACCCCGATTGCCACCCCTTGACGGAGTCCACGAAGGCCCCTTCGAGCCAAAGGACGTTGGGTAACTTACCCAACATGGCGCCTCTGCATTCCGCTTGCGTGCCCTTCACAACCTTCGGCTTGACGTTGAAGGTCTTGAGCCACAGGCCGAAGTGGGGCCGGATGCAGAGGAAGGCCTCGCACACGACGATAAACACCGAGATGTTAAGGATGAAGTTCGGCGCCAGATCATGGAAATCCAGGCCGTAGTAAAATATGAGCCCCCGGACGAATGGGTGGAGTGGAAAGCCCAGTCCGCGGAGGAAGTGGGGAAGAAAGACGGCCCTCTCATGGGGCCCGGGGGTAGGGATGAGCTGCCCCTCGTCGGGCAGCCGATGCGCGATATCGCCGGAGAGGTATCCGGCGCTGCGCAGCTTGGTGATGTGCTCCTCCTTGACGGTGGAGGCCAACCATTTGCCTCCCGCTTTGGACATATTCGGAGAAGGCCGAGGCGAGATGCGCGAGCTTGGGCGTTGGAGCTTGAGTGCGCGGAGATGGGTAAGCAAAGGAGGAAGAAGGCGTAGGTGAGAAGGTAAATCATTATCCCTCATATATAGGTGGACGAGGACTATGCGTCCCCCACCGGCCCGGTAAAACTCGCTTATCCCCCAAGCGCCACCATCAATGGCGTGGTTGGGTTACCCACGTCCGTATTGATGAGAATCTCGGAATAAGGGGAACATGATCTCTGCTTCGACAGGACGTGCCAAGGAAACTGCTTCGCTAAACGTGCTGAGGTGGTATAATAAAAAACTATTCAAATAAAGGCTTGGAAGCGGTGTGATGTCATGCCGCATAAAACGTCAGCAGATTGGATTTATGTGCATTATTCTCTCTACGGTGGAATGTGGAATTTATTTTGCAGAGTTAGACACTATCCTGGTGTTCATGATCTTCTCTGGATTATTCAAGGGAGGAACCCGCCTTGCAATGCCGAACATTATGCGCGTCGGACTTATCGTCATTGAAGCCTGGTTCAGGGGCTACTGAGGGAGTCCTGGACTAGGGCGTGTCCGGACAGCCGGACTATCATCGTCCGCCGGACTCCAAGACTACGAAGATACAAGATTGAAGACTCCGTCCCATGTCCGGATGGGACTTTCCTTGGCATGGAAGGCAAGCTTGGCGATACGGATATGTAGATCTCCTACCATTGTAACCGACTCTGTGTAACCCTAGCCTCCTCCGGTGTCTATATAAACCGGAGGGCTTTTAGTCCGTAGGACAACATACATTACAACAATCATACCATAGGCTAGCTTTAGGGTTTAGCCTCCTTGATCTCGTGGTAGATCCACTCTTGTACTACCCATATCATCAATATTAATCAAGCAGGACGTAGGGTTTTACCTCCATCAAGAGGGCCCGAACCTGGGTAAAACATCATGTCCCTTGTCTCCTGTTACCATCCGCCTAGACGCATAGTTCGGGACCCCCTACCCGAGATCCGCCGGTTTTGACACCGACAGTACTCCTCTTCCAATTGCGAGTCGAGGCACTCTTGCCACTTCTTCCTTTTATGTTCCAGATGTTTCTCATGTGCCTCGCCTTACCATGAACCTATTTTCTGCGGGTCAGCTTACTGATTCTGGTTGTCGTGTCATTCTTGACGTTGATTCTTGCACTATCCAGGATCGCTACACGAAGGCTCTGGTTGGGGCTGGCCCGCGCCGCCATGATTCTCAGGGGCTTTGGGAGTTGGACTGGCTTAATGTTCATTCCGCTGCCACCAGACTCGCCAGTCCATCTGCCTTCGCCACCTCAGCTACCATCTCCTTCCAACAGTGGCATCATCGACTTGGTCACCTTTGTGGTTCTCGACTATCATCTTTAGTTCATCGTGGTCTTCTGGGGCCTGTCTTAGGAGATGTCTCCTTACAGTGTCAGGTTTGTAGGCTTGGTAAACGATTTAAGTTACCTTATCCTACTAGCAAGTCAGTGTCTCAGCGCCCTTTTGATTTAGTACATTCGGATGTGTGGGGTCCGGCTCCCTTGTCTTCTAAAGGGGGCCATCGCTACTATATTATTTTTATAGATGATTTCTCTCGCTACACTTGGCTTTACTTCATGTCTTCTTGTAGCAACATTCTCTCTATTTATAAGCGGTTTGCCGCCATGGTCCACACTCAGTTCTCTACACCTATTCGTGTGTTTCATGCTGATTCTGCTGGCGAGTATATCTCGAAAATGTTGCATAGTTTTCTTGCTGAGCAGGGTACTCTTGCTCAGTTCTCTTGTCCCGGTGCTCACGCTCAGAATGGTGTGGATGAGCGCAAGCATCATCACCTTCTTTAGACAGCTCGTGTGATGATGATTTCTGCCTCTCTTCCACCTCATTTCTAGGCTGAGGCTGTCTCCACTGCCACATATCTCATAAACATTCAACCCTCATCTGCTCTACAGGGAGGTATTCCTCTAGACCGTCTTTCTGATTATTCTACTCTTCGGTTGTTTGGTTGTGTTTGTTATGTTCTCCTTGCCCCCCGAGAACGCACCAAACTAACCACTCAGTCTGCCAAGTGTGTTTTTCTGGGCTATAGTGATGAACATAAGGGTTATCGGTGTTGGGATCCTATCGGTCGATGGATGCGTATTTCTAGGGTGTGACTTTTGATGAGTCTCGTCCATTCTACCCACGACCATCCTCTTCGACCTTTTCAGTAGAGGATATCTCTTTTCTCACGTTTCCTGATACACCTCCCTCTGTGCCTCATATTCCTACTCCTCCTTCTCGTCCCACTATTGCAGATCCGACACCATCTTCTCCTATTGTTTCTTCTCCTTCCTTATTGCATGACACTCCACCTTCATCACCGATGTCTTCTCCATCTCCATCACCTCCGGTGGTTCCTTCTCATCCCACTTTTCCTTTTCATTATACCCGTCGTCGACGTGTTATGGATGAATCTACTGACGTGCCATCTACTTCTGGTGCACCGTCTTCCTCGTCCCAGCCGACATATGGTCTTCCGGCTCGACCTTGCCCTCCTACTGACCGCTATTCTCCTAGCTAATATGGCCTTTCAGTTGTACTTGAGCCTACCTCTTATCATGATGCTGTTATTCACCCCGAATGGCAGTTTGCGATGGCAGAGGAGATTGCCGTACTTGAGCGCAACAACACATGGGATCTGGTTTCTCTTCCTCCCTGTGTTCGTCCCATCACTTGTAAGTGGGTCTATAAGATTAAGACTCACTCTGATGGTTCTCTCGAGCATTATAAAGCTCGTATTGTGGCTCGTGGCTTTCAACAGGAGCATGGTCGTGATTATGATGAGACATTTGCTCCTGTGGCCCATATGACCACTGTCCACCCACTTCTCACCGTGGCCTCTGTTCGCCACTGTCCATGTCACAACTTGATGTTAAAAATGCTTTTCTTAATGGTGAGTTGCATGAGGAGGTTTATATGCAGCCACCACCTGGGTATTCAGTTCCCAATGGCATGGTTTGTCGTCTTCGTCGCTCTCTCTATGGCCTTAAGCAAGCCCCTCGCGCTTGGTTTGAGTGTTTTGCCTCTGTGGTCACTGCTGCTGGTTTTTCACCCAGTGATCATGATCCAGCGTTGTTTGTCCACCTTTCTGCTCGTGGTCGCACTCGTTTCTTCTTCTATATGTTGATGACATGATCATCACTGGCGATGATTCTGAGTACATTGTCTTTGTCAAGGCACGTCTTAATGAGCAGTTCCTTATGTCTGATCTTGGTCCTCTTCGTTACTTTCTTGGGATTGAGGTTTACTCCACCTCTGCAGGCTTTTATATTTCCCAAGAAAAGTATATCCAGGGCCTTCTTACTCGTGCTGCTCTCAGTGATGAGAGCACTGCTGAGGCTCCTATGGAGCTCAATGTTCACCTTCGTGCTTCAGATGGTGAGCCCTTGTCTGATCCGACACGTTATCGTCATCTTGTTGGGAGTCTTGTGTATCTTGCTGTCACTCGTCCGGATATCTCTTATCCTGTCCATATTCTGAGTCAGTTTGTTTCTGCTCCCACTTCAGTTCACTATAGTCACCTTCTTCGTGTTCTACGATATCTCTTCGTGGCACGATCTCTCATCGTCTCTTTTTCCCCTATTCCAGCTCATTACAGCTCTAGGCCTATTCGGATGCTATGTGGGCTAGTGATCCTACGGATCACCGTTCGCTTTCTGCCTACTGTGTTTTTCTTGGTGGTTCCCTCATTTCCTGGAAGACGAAGAAACAGACTGCAGTTTCTCGTTCGAGTGCAGAGGCGGAGTTACGAGCTATGGCTCTTCTGATGACTGAGGTGACTTGGTTACGATGGTTACTGGAGGACTTTGGTGTTTCCGTTACTACACCTACCACCCTTCTGTCAGACAGCACAGGTGCTATCAGTATTGCACGGGACCCCGTGAAGCATGAGCTTACCAAACACATTGGTGTCGATGCTTCTTATGTGCGCGCTGTTGTGCAGGATCATGTTGTTGCTCTTCAGTATGTGCCTCCTGAGTTACAGCTAGCGGACTTCTTCATGAAGGCCCAGACTAGAGTGCAACATGGATTTCACCTCTCCAAACTCAGTGTTGTGGATCCACCATGAGTTTGAGGGGGGTGTTAGAGTTATATTCAGTAATGTCTTTTGGCATTTTGCATTCTAGCCTTTTGGCATCCTCTTGTAGCCTTTTGGCATCCTCATGTATGTGTATATATGTTGGCATTGGCTTCCTAATAATACAAGTTGCTATTCTCAACAACTTGCAGGGTGGCTACAACTTTGTACAGAAAGTTAAGAAGAAACAAGTCCATCCTTAATCTTGTATTGTAAGTACTCTGTGGGTTCCACTATTAGTACACTAGCGAAAGAGGTATATATTAAATAAGTAATATATAATATAAAAATCTAAAGTTAAAAGACAGAATTTGAACTCATGTCATCGCGTTGCGAGCATCCGGTGCTAACCAGCCCAGCACATTTTTGTTGTAGACCATGGTGGAGATATATCTCCATGTCTACTCTTATACTCCATTCGTTCCTAAATATTTGTCTTCTTTAGATTTCAAATGGACTACCACATACGGATGTGTATGTAGACACATTTTAGAGTGTAGATTCACTCATTTTGCTCCGTATGTCTTTTCAGGAAGGGGTCAGATTTATCCTTGATTTATTTATGAGGTATCTAGATGGCACTGCACCGCCAAGAAAAGCGGGTAACATCAAAATTATGGACTACTTTTTTGAGTATATTGGTAAGGTCCGGTCATAGTCACTTGTTGAAATCTCTAAAAAGACAAATACTCCCTCCGTCCAGAAATACTTATCATCAAAATGGATAAAAGGAAATGTATCTAGACGTATTTTAGTTTCAGATACATCTCTTTTTATCCATTTTGATGACAATTATTTTCGGACGGAGGGAGTATTTAGGAACGGAGGAGTAGAAAATAGAGTTGGTGATGATGGTGTGCATGCCATCCTACAATATAGGCCGTCGGATTTATATCTAACGGATAGGAAAGAAACTATGGCAATTTTGCAAAAATATACCCACACGCCTCTCCAGTTTGCAAATATGGCCTTCCCTCGTTCAGCCTTTTCTCTCACAAGATAAAGTACTCATACAAATGCATCTTGATGTTCCGTGCAACGCACGGGCAGCTAGCTAGTTTGTTTTAAAATAGTTGCTGCGATAATTGGGTTGAAGTGATATATTTTATGCCTGCCCCGAATGATTTCAGATTCACTAGTAGTAACAAAGAAAAGGTTGCCTTGTTTATTAACAGAAAACAGGGTGAAAACTATCACATGAGGCCGGTAAAAAGAGGGCACACTGGGTTCAGCGTCATTGTCACTACAGCTGTGCGCGCGCGAGAAGTCTACATATCGAGGGGGCTACCGAGCGAGGCACCGAGACACAATGTTTGAGAGAGAAACCAATTGACAAATTATGATCAGATCGAGTTGTCACCCTTCTGCTGTCATTGTTGGGGGGGAGAGAAAGACGTATCGAGAGTTTGTGCGGTAGGCACAGAGGCACAACTAGCGAGTGTGTGTGTATGTGTGTGTGTTTGAAAGAGGAGTAGATATATTATTATCAAGATCGATGTGCCACCCTACTCCTTCGGTGTCGGGTAATGTGTGTGTGTGTATGTTTGAGAGAGAAGCCAGTAGATAGATTAGTATCAAGATC
Organism: Triticum aestivum; assembly: GCF_018294505.1. Classification (NCBI taxonomy): domain Eukaryota; kingdom Viridiplantae; phylum Streptophyta; class Magnoliopsida; order Poales; family Poaceae; genus Triticum; species Triticum aestivum. Next base: position 226,296,352 of record NC_057801.1, on the reverse strand, counting down.
GAGGTGTCACCCTACTCCTTCGATGATGGGAAGTGTGGGTGTGTGGGTGTGGGGGGGGGGCAGTGACACTCACATATCTCTACTCTTATCTTATAAAAAACAGAGTTGGTGATGATGGTGTTCCTGCCATCCTGCAATATAGGCCATCCAATTTATATCCGACGGATAGGAAGGAAACTATGGCAATTTTGCAAAAAGATACCCACACCCCTCTCCGCATTTGCAAATAAGGCATTCCCTCGTTCATCCTTTTCTCCCACAAGATAAACTACTCATACAAATGCATCTTGATGTTTCGTGCAACGCATGGGCATCTTGCTAGTAGGGAGAAGGAGTTTGTGTGACACATATCTAGCTATATTAAGGGATAGGTAGATAGCATTTGTGCGAGGCATACTTAAAGCATCACGAAGATAAACAAACGGTGTGCATGCAAGTGCCTGAAAAAATGAAGCAAGAAACAATGCACGCGCGCGCGCGCGCGCGCGTGTGTGTGTGTGTGTGTGTGTGTGAGAGAGAGAGAGAGAGAGAGAGAAATCTCAAAACAAAAGGTGCTCTGTTGGAATCCCATTGTATGTATTCATATGGTTCCGGAACTCGAGTTAACCTTAGGCATATGTGTGAGAGACATTATTATACTTTGAGACATTAGTGGTTGTGGGTGGGCAGAATTAAAGGGGTGGGCGTGTTAGACAGAGAGAGCGTGTGTGTTTCTGTGTGAGAGACTTTTAGGACGGGGTAGAAAGACGAATTTAACCTTGACGGAGGGAGAGAAATACACGAAGTGCGCGTGTGTGATTCCGATGCCCACAGGGAAATGAGATATGTATGCGTGTGAGAGTGATTGCACAATTCATTCACGTATCACTATCTAGCGATCGTGCACGTGCATGGCTTGAACATAAGTCAATATCTACTTCGTATCGTGGCCAAAGGTACAATATCGATTCAACGCTATAAAGACTGGACACTCACATATCACATTTTTTCTATTTAAATAAACCTTTTCAGTTGTGCATGCCAAAGTTACAGTGATGTTTCTTCAAACAACCAATGTAGCTATCATGTACATGCACCATTCTTACTCTTGCATTCAAATTCATTAGTCTTGGATGATTTAAGTTTCTATTTTGAAGTAACATATGGAATATTCATATATGAATTCAACGGGTACACAATTTATGAAATGGAGGCTATGTAATCATATGAGGTAACACTTTTAAGTAGCGGACTACAATATCCATTTCTTTTTGTGCGCCTCTACACTAACATGTAAATGCATTATGTTTAAAGTAAATAACCAATGGCACTAAATTATCTATTTACACGAGAAACACATAGGCTGAGCGTTTGATCCCTTTTTTGTGAATGCGCCACTACACCCGTACGATTGGCCGCGCTCGTGTGAACGTCCAAGTTATCGGCGCATCATCCCGAGTTATTGTCTTTTTTTCTAGGGTGGACTTCACACCAGTTATTAACTGCTGATGTGTGCCCCGTGTACACAGTCTAGCATGACCTTCCCACTAGCACGATCCAAAATTAGTTGAAACTGGATACGAACGATCCCGCGGGCGGCAAAATCTCCCGCCTCCTTCTAAAATTTCCGCCACCTTAGTCTTTAGCATGCGAAATTCTCCTTTTGTCCTTGGTGCACGGAGACCAACAGTTACAATACCGCCCTCATCTACATAATAGGTCGGGGCTGCTTTGGTAACTTCCGGTTCCCCCCACTACAGGGCACCCCCATTTCCTCTCACCCTCCCGCAAAACGACTAACTCCACATCACCAGAGCATCTTACATCACACCGTCCGTACTTCATCACCCTTTCTCCCCTCCCCTCTCGAAACCATAGACTGCTCATCCACCGGCGTACCATAGCCCATTCACTGCTAGCGGCGTCCACCTCGCCGGATCTGCTTCTGCGGCCCCATCTACCCCTCCCACCTCCCCTAGAAACAAGTAGACTGCTCATCCACCACTGTACCACAGCCCATTCAGTGTCGGCCTTGTCCACGGCGTCGGATCTGCTTCGCTGGTACTCTCGTCAACTGCCGTGCATCTGCAGCGGCTCATTCGTACTCCCTACCAGAGATGCTTCGTCCACACCCCCCAGAGCCGCCCCAACGACGCCCCCGTCGACGGCCTCTGATCCTCTTCACCGACACCTTCCTCAACCCTACCGAAGCCGCTTCGCCGACACCATCGTCAACCCTACCGGAGTAGCTTCGCCTATACCATTCTCAACCCTACCGGGGACGCTTTGCCAACTCACAAGTCCATGGTCTCAGATCCGCTTCCTCGCACCCTCATCCAACCTACCAGAGCAGCTTTTGACGCCCCGTCCACGGCCGCAGATCCGCATCGTCGACACTATCCTTAACCCAACCACCGGAGCAGCTTCTGACGCCCCGTCCACGGCCGCAGATCCGCATCGTAGACACCATCCTTAACCCAACCACCGGAGCAGCTT